>NW_023425573.1:59791628-59839128 GCF_014108245.1 Pipistrellus kuhlii
GAAGTGGATGCTAAATGTAGCCCCCAGTGTCCCGTTGAATGTGTCCTGAGCTTTATCTGTGCCCCTGGTGTTTTGTTCCCCCTCTGCCTCTTTTTCTTCCCTTCAGGTTTGCGTCAAGTGTTTGCTAAGAGATTAGTTAGCAAGTGTAGATGGAGGAGGTAGCCATGGGCAGCAGCTCGCCCCTCGCAGGAACGCGCAGTGGGTCAGAGCGCGAAGAGGCTGGGAGCTAAGGCTGACGGAGGCTCAGGATCAGGTACTTCATTTTCTCCCAGAGACGGCCACTCCCAGAAAGTCTTGTGGGATGACATCTCCTCCCAGCAGGAGCACAGATGCTACTACCCCTCTTAGACAAGCATTGTTGCTGGAACAACTTTATGAAAGAAAAAAAAAAGATCTCTCAAAGTCTATTGCCAGCACGCTCCCTTTTCATTATGGAAAGAGGCTATAATTTGAGATATTCAGGGTTATTTTTACCTCCATTCATAAAACAACATCTTTCCGGAGCGCTGTAATGGGGAAGGTGAGGAGAGTGGCAAAGGAGAGAAAAATAGTCAGCAGCGAGAAACAAAGTATTTCTGCTACTCACCAGTGAGGCTGCACGAAAAATCTGAAATTGAATCTCTAGGGTAAAACACATACACATTTTCGCATGCTTTCTTAGCGATGGCAGTTTTACTAACTGAAATGAATTGCCCTTTAAAAAAAAAAAGTAGTAGTTTTACTCAATTTTCATTTATAGCAAATAATTCTCACAGCCAGCAAGGGTGACACAAGTAGGGGCCACAAGGAAAGATTAAGCTTTTATGGCTGGTTTTGGTATAACATTATATGTGAGAAAGGCGCACCTGCTTACAGGATACTCTGTGGCCTTATCCCTTAAGTTTCATGTGAGGTTTCTGTGTCCAATCCCATTGGCGTGAACTAGATTTAGACACACAGATCTCCAGCCTGGCAAAGAATAGACCTTTGAACATATTAATAGGGCAGATTTTTTTTACTTACTATATGAAGTGAGTTTTGGCACTAGTCCGGCGTTTCCTCTTAATACTTTGTTAGCGTCTGTTTATAAGGGAGACAAATAGAAGTTGACCCAAATGGTCCTCCTGCCCCAAAGCCCAGCTGAACATTATCTGCTTTGTCGCCAGCTTGTAATACCCTATGTGTAAATTGCTCCAAATGAAGCTGTATCCTAGCTGTGGTTCATAACACACACAGGGCTAGGACCAACATGACTTCTCACCTTTCAATGAACTGTCCTGGTTCAGGGTCTTCTAAGAAAGGAAGTACACGAAAAGGAGCGAAGGAGAGATGACGATATCTCATAAACAGTTCCCTTTGAACATCCACGATTGCTTACATGGCCTTTCCCCCTTTTTTCCAGGCTAGCGGAAATGGCCTAGCCCAGGGCTCATCCACGAGAGCACAGGTCAGAGTCGTTCATTGGGTGATTCGAGGGAGGCTCCAGCCCTCTGATTCCAACACAGTATATTCACTTGAGAACTTTTGTACACGTGGGAGTGGGTGTGTGGTGTGAGCCTAGGGCGTTCTTGAAGGGATTTCTAAATTCCCGCAAGAATAATAAGGCCTTCTAGCCATGCTTCAGCAAGAGGTTTCTACGAAGACAGATACTGATGGGCTGTGGTTTCCCCATCCCATCCCTCCGCTTCGTGTACATAAGATCTTCGCGTTTCCCTGCCACAAGGTAGGGCTCCAGCGATCGGTATCTGCAAGCCAGAGGGGCATGCATGTGATCGCATTGTATCACAGTGTAGAGATGAGATAGTCTAGACTAGAGCTACAGCACATCAGTGCATTGTGCCCCGGTGGCTGGAACTAGCCTCTCGTTTCCAAAGCAGCAACTCTTTTCTTTTCCATCATTGTTTCCTTACCTCACTTGTCTGCTCCTGGTGATACAGATCTGACCGAGTTGTGCAAGCTTCAGACTTGCCAGCCCCCAGCTCCCAGGCCCGGTGCAGAGCAATTCATAAACTCACCGTATTAGACTATCAGATGGAAGCCCAGGATGTCTACTTAGGGGTCGCCTTGGAAAGCCCATTGTTTTGATTATCATTTCATCAGCCCCAACCGATACTCGTCTGCTCAAGGAAAACATACTCCAGTTACAGTTGATTTTTTCAGATTCCAAAATGGTGCTGCAGAGCCTGTGCATCTCTAATCATATTTTATGCTAGGCTGTGCAATACCAAAATATACGCCACAGCGATCAGGGAGTGAACAGTATCAATCAATTTGTAAACAGATGAAGTCACTCATTCCCAAACTGGTTTTCCAAAAACAATTACTAAATTACAATAGGAAAAAAATTGTACAGTTACTGTATTTGTGTGCTGTGTTACAATCAACATACCAGGGAAACAAAACAATTTAATGCAGAAAAATCATCATTCATCTACATTATAATTGCTTCTTTTTCACATCTACAGGGCGGTTAATTAAAATTGTGATTAAATGCGGTCGCGCTGCCTAAGATGTCTTGCCCAAAACAGGTGGTACAGAATTTAAAAGTAAAAAAAATGTAATTAGCATTGGAAATTGAGAAATTGCCTGTAAGAATCAGTGTTAATTTCAGTCAGTGATGAGGTAATTTATAAATGAATGCAGTGGAGGCTGTGCAAATGCACAATTGCCTTCCTTGCCATTCTTAGCATTCTCAGCATGCAGGTGAAAATGTTTTCAAAATATTGAGGTAATTTGAAAATCAATCCGTGCATTCTGTATCTTTTTTCCTCCCCGTTTGTACCAAATGCCGAACAAATGCTGCCATAGATGGCAAGATCCATCCGTTTTATTTTTATTTTCTAAAAGCAATGCCACAGTTATTTCAGACCTAGATCGGGAACTAGAACAACGGAAATTACAGACGTCATATTGTTACAAGGGTCAGCATGGTACACCTGAAATTCTGACTAATGCGGCTTTATAAAAGAGAGACCTGGAGGGAACTAGTCGCAGGAACAGACATCAAGTCTCTTAACCAATCCAAAACATGCATGAGGTTTTATTTTTAAAGTTTAAGGAAGAACTTGAGAATTGTAAGATGGCTGATCTTTTCCTTAGAATCTTTACTTTCTATTATTCTGCCTATAAATCTTTGAAAACCAGTTAGTAAAGTATTACTAGAAATGTTTTTTCAGAAGTGAACTCTGCTTATTAATAGGATCTTTTTGACAAAGATGCAACTTCTTAACCAAATATTATGCCATCCATGTACTATATTTCAGGCATTCTCTTGACACACGAGTAAATTAATAGGTTAGGTACTATTTTAAAAATTATTTTTATTTACACTATTACTAAAATAGAACCACTAGGCTTTTAAGATCTCCTCTTCATGGAAGAAATTGAACTTTTTTATGTGCTTATCTTGACCATCGAGCGATGTAAATTTAAAATATTTTTATAATGGAGGTTTAAGTATCTGGCTGCACTGGAGCTAAAGAGTCTTCTTGAGACTTTTAAGTATTCTCTCCACCGAAAGTCCATCCTAAGAATATGTTAGTTAGCTGTTACAGATTAATAATCAGAGTGGAAAATGTAAAATATTCTGCATGACTCTTCGCTGTTTGAGGCAGAAATCAATGATTTCCCTCTGAAGGCACACTTGGGTCAGACACCTCATGCTGACATTTCGGGGGGAGAGACAAGACATCGGGAGCAGTCTTCCCCCCTGACAGTATCTTCTCATCCTCTGGGGTCAGGCCAGGTGCCAGGCCTTCCCCCGGGACCCTTCCTTCTCCCTTTGGGGTTACAAATGAACTGTGCCGTTTCGAGGTGACAACTCGGCCTGTTGTTCCAAGTGGCATACCATCATTTCTCCTGCCTCTCAATATGTTTTCCATTTAATATTGCAAGTAGAAATGAAAGGAGACCTATAAATGGAGGAAACTGAGAGGTCACCACTTAACTTCACCATCCCTCACCTTTCACCAGCTCCTACCCCCCACCAAGGGTGATTAGGACGATTTCATCTTCCAGCAGCCAGTCCACCTTCGGTGAGGGAGCGCGTACACTTCATCAGGGAATGGCTTCCTGGATCCCCTTATGGACCCGTGAACATGAGATCTGCAGCCACATGGGCCTTGGCTCAGATTTCAGGAGAGTGGTGAGGCATTGATTCTGCTATTGCTAGAAGCAGCGGATGTCAGGTGCATAGAAGAAAAATGCCTATTTTCTTTTTTCCTCTTGGGACTTCTTTCACCTTCATTCCTATGGGTGATTTGAGTATTGCATTAGAAGAAAACATGTTGGTTTGTTTTTCTTGTTGCGAAAATAATTGACAAGTATGCCACCAGGTCCTTCTTGGACTCCGGGTATTTCAGCAGAAAATTGCAGTGTTTACTCATTCTTCATTAATGGAGCATCTACTACAGGCAGGCACTGTACTTGAGGCTGCTGATCAAATAATGAATGGTAGAGCCTCGGCCACTAAAGAGTTTGCTGTCTAGTGGGAAAGCAGAGGTGAAGAAATGAGGAAAATGTGATGATAAGTGCTATAAAAACATATCTGTGAGTAGCCAGTGCAGAAGCTGTTGTATCTAGATGTGGGAGAAGGTGGCGAGGCAGACTTCCTGGAGGAAGTGGCTTTTAAGGAGGCTATGGTCTCAAGACTTGGATATTACCAGTGGTGTGAGGGAAGGGCTGGTTCGGGCATTGGAGGAGGGAAAGGGAGAACAGCTCAGGTATTACCAGCCTACAGAGATGTCTGAACACGGGGCACATGCAGGAGGAGGTGACTCTGTTGAGTCTGCAAAGGTGGCCTGGGGGTAGAAGAATCTCCTGTCCCCGATTTCTGGCTCTGATCCAGTAAACAGGTGATGATGAGCATGTGAATCTTTTTTAAAGAATGACATAACCATATTTGTGTTCCAGGGAAATGTCTCCGGCAACTGTACGAAAGCCAATGTTATCTAACGTTTATTGAGTACTTATAATGTGCTAAGAATTTTGCCTATGTCATCGGATGTTGCCCTAACAACAATTCTATCAAATAAATAACACTATGATTGTAATACACTTTTTACAGATGAGGAAATGGAGGCTTAGAGAAAGCACGAGCCCAGAGTCAGGAAGAAAGTTTATGGTTAAAGGTTACTGGAATCGTGGAATTTCCAGAATTAACAAGTAATTCTGGAAAGACATTTGGAAAAGGAAAAAGAGTTAAAGTGAGGTGGTTTGATTCCCTTTTCTCTGGGTGAGTAGTAAGACGAAGTGGGGAATAAGGCTTTTTTTTTAAATTTTTTTATCCTTAAAATTATTCGTTTCATTCATTACTGTGTCAGTTTGAAAAAGAAAATGAAAAACGATTCTTGATCCTCAAGAAATGGATACTAGAATGTGTAGCTCTTTGGGAGTTTGGAAAGAGGTGGTTAACAGATAGCCCTTCAAAAAGTGGAATTTAGTAAACCCAGAACACTGGCCTTGCTGATTTATTTCATGACAGTCAGGCCTTCTTCGGCCTTATGAGGAAGCAAATGGAAATAATCCCTTTGCATGACTATTTCCCCCCTTGACTGAATTAACTCTTCCATGGCCTGGGACTCGCCAATCCTCCAACTTCTGAATTCCCCACACTGCCTTATCTCTGCCATGCTGTGGCAAGCCCCAAAGCTGCTAACGTTTTGTAACGACTATGTGACAAATTGTGGTGCTTTTATTCGTGTCGGACATTTTTGCCAGGTCCGCTTGTTGTGTTTTCTGTTTGGCTGTGTCCTGGGACCAAAGGTGCCTGCCTTTGTACAGCATGTCAAATCTGGTTAACATGCAGCCATTTATCTTTAAAACCACCCCTGCACAATGGCAGCAGTGGGCCAGGCCACAGGGCTCCCAGCTCAACCCAGTTTTTTAGACCATCTTTTTCCGCAGAGGGGGAGCACGTTGGACAGCAGACAAGATGTTTTGTGATTTGGGGAATCTCTTAGAGACAAATTGTGGAGAGCAAGTGCAGTTGTAGCCGGACTGCTGGGTGCCCAGTGAAGTGAGGAAAATCAGATACAGCATGGGCTGAAAGAATGAAGCGGAGATTCATATCTCTGTGCAGAACATGCACAGTCCTTTGCCCACACGGAGTTCACAGATAGACAAAAGCGTGTTTGCTTGCGGGTGATTTGCAGGGTTGCCATAGGCCCAGCCTGTGGGCATGTTCACACATGAGCCTCCTTTATGCGTTCTGTACTGGTGAGGGTGTCCACACGTGAACATGTAAATAGATGCCTGTGTGGGAAGATAATTTGCTGGTACAGATTTAAGACCTGAGCAAGACCTGCTGGTTCACTGAGGCGTTTCTCTCCCACTGTAGCAGGAGCAGGATCTTGATCTCTGTGTTTTCTGCGGTTGTTTCAATAGAGGACTCTGTGTGTTTAAGGAAGATGCAGAGCCGGGACTGTCAAGTGCTACAGTGCAAAACACTGAGGACTTTCTTTCTATAAGACCCCTGAAAACTTTATAACGCATTTCGCCCTGGGTTTTCATTTTTTCAGTTCTTTTAAGGTATCTTGGGAATGATTTGCCCTTACATAGCTAATTATCAACAAAGGAGAACGCATGGCCTTAAAAAAAAAAATGTGATAAACCATCATGAGCTAGTTTAACTGAAATGAAGAAACTTGCTTCCTTGAATGAATTAAAGGACTGAACGTGGCAGAACCATGTGATTGAAATGAATTGTTAGCAACTGTAAATAGTAAACATAAACACATACGTATCATATGTATATATACACACACCTGCTCGTGTGCATATACACTAGGGTTGCTTGAAGGAAAAGGCAGTTTTTCTCTTTCTCTGTCTCCCCCCCCCCTTTTTTTTTTCTTTTTGAGTAAAGGACCCAGGAGATTGCCTTTCACTTTGAAAACAATCTCTAATATCAGGAAAATGCGCTGTTTGTTTATGCGTACATAATGCAAGTTTGTCCGCCTGGGAGCTGCAGCAAATGGGAGAAGTATGCATGGATTTCACAGGTAACAGGATTACGTGGGCACATAATTGATCCATTTGGAGGAAAAAAATGACAGTGCTCTAAAGATGCCTAGGCTTTGGAGATGGAGTTTATGAAACAGGCATTTGTAAATTCAAAGGAATCAATATGTCAATTTTATTACATCTCAGAACCAGCTAGGCATTAAAGGAACAGTAGCCTTAAAAAAACAAACAAAAAAAACTGCAGCTGTGTATTCCCACATTGTTTACATTTCTGAAAGAGCTTGGACTTTAAGGAAATGAACTCTAAAATGTTTGCCTTTTTAGAAATTAATTTATATTGTAAAAAAAAGAACAATAATTTAGTAATTTCTGAGTTTTTATTTTATTTTTTTAAATATATTGTTTTTATTGATTTTTTACAGAGAGGAAGAGAGAGGGATAAAGAGTTAGAAACATCGATGAGAGAGAATCATCGATTAGCTGCCTCTTGCACACACCCCACTAGGGATGTGCCCGCAACCAAGGTACATGCCCTTGACCGGAATAGAACCCAGGACCTTTCAGTTCACAGACCGATGCTCTATCCACTGAGCCAAACCGGTTTCGGCAATTTCTGAGTTTTTAAACCTAACCATTTGGTTAAAATGTCTGACAATCATTACAATTATTGCCTATTAATAGATATAGGTAATAAGCAGAAT
The DNA here is from genome assembly GCF_014108245.1 of Pipistrellus kuhlii. Lineage (NCBI taxonomy): Eukaryota > Metazoa > Chordata > Mammalia > Chiroptera > Vespertilionidae > Pipistrellus > Pipistrellus kuhlii. The sequence continues at coordinate 59,799,269 of NW_023425573.1, forward strand.
AGTAGCTCTCACATAGGCTGCACAAAGTCACGGATTCATTAGAATTCATACTTGCATTGTGCTTTTCAACAAAGTCTAGATTTTACCTCTGTACTGACCTAAGAACATAATTTAACAGCTAAGCTTCGGATGTCCCACAGAATTTGGTCTGTGTAAGTGTGAAATAGTCCTGTTTTATTACAGTTTTTGACAATTCAAAAAGACCAAGCTATTTTAAATTAAGTTCATAGATAATAGGATTTGGACAACAGCCATAACAGACATTCATGGTATGTGAATTCAGAGATTTTTTTTTTAAGGCTCCAAATAGCTTCCCACACTACTCAGGATGAAATTTAGGAGCTATTAACTGGTTCACTTGCAGATGAAATGGTATGTCCTTTCAAGCGCCCTACTGTGTGCTGTAAGAGAGTACCTCTGAGGCGAGCTGCTATTTCATGTCCACATCTTCACTCCCCAGACTAAACAAAAACAAAAACAAATGCAGCATTCAGACACAAACAAATCTGTGTCCGAATTCTGATTCTGCCACTGAGTTTCCCTGTGGCCCTGAATGTGTTTCTTTTTATCTTTTTTTAAAAGTATTTTTATTGTTTAAAGTATTACATATATTAGTACACATGCTTCTTAACTTCTATGAGCTTCAGCTCATAATGCTGAAAATAGTTATAGACCAGTACTCATTACAGGATGATTGGGAGTGTTGAACCAAATTCTAAGGCAGGATCTGGAGCCATACTCAATGAATGCTGATGATTACTATTTCCTGGCGAGTCTCATCAGGCTACCAGGAATTCTGTGATAGAGCTACTTGAGGCTCTGGGCCATGCTGAAACCCTCCTAAGAAGAGGAAACAATGACCATCAGCGGAGGTATTCATTCTTTTTCAATTCCTTAGGCGTTTAAAAAGAAAAACAAAAAAGGGAAAAGAAATCATCAAGGTGCTTGACATAGTCTCATACCTCTGCCTTTCCAGGAAGTGGACATAGTACTTTTCCTGATAGGAGCAACGCCCTCTAACAAAATTCCCCTATATTCTGAGCTGACCTGTGATCACAGCCCTTGCAATATCTGGTTCCTATTTGTCTTCTCACACGTGTAAATGCCTTGAGGACAGTCTTGCCCATCCAGTTGTCACCAGTGACTAGTGCAGTGCATGGGACACAAGAGTCGTTTTGTTAAAGCCAGACTATACTTAATAGGAAGACAAATCCACTCCACTCAACTGTCTTCTGAAAACGAATAGGGCAGGTACATTAAAGATGTGGTGTGTATGATGTCTAGAAGAAAAGCTTTTGATAACTTACGTTAGGTCCCCTTCTACCTTACGTACAATATCTTAAACTCCACTTAATGACAGCTATCTCATTTTGAATACTTGGGATTTTTTTTTTAATTTCTTTTCTTTCATTTTTTAGTTGTATTCAACGCAATTGGCTTTCCACTTTTGTCAGTGATATCTATAAGACCTGTGTGTCAAGGAGGCAGACAGAGAGGCAGTGTGGGTGCTCAAGAGCTTTGGATATCTAACCTCACCCCTGGTTTCTACTTCATACCAGCCATGCCAACAGGAGCAAGCTGCTCAGCCCAATTGGGTCTCCATTTCTCCTGAGGCCTATTTAACAGGACCATTGTGAAGACATGCTGGTAATAGGTAAAGGATCCAGCACATAGTAGGTAGTTAATGTTGCCTACTCTTCAGTGTTTACTGAGTATGTACTTCGGGTTAGCACATAGGGCATTCCCCCCTTGCTCCTCCTGTCAATCAACACTTAATGCACACCCCTGGTGGATCTTTTTTACCCCAGTTTCAAAGTTGAAATTCTCATATCTTTTCATTTTTATTTTTATTTTTTGCTCAAGGAAATGAGTATGCAGAAGTACCTTTTGTACCTGGAATCACGATCACTGTTTTCTGCCTGATCTGACTGCTTCTTTGTTCCCACCATCTTTTTTAGCGAACCATTTCTGTAAGGCTTCACCACCATTCTGCGCTTGGGTGTCTCAGAGGTCTCTTCTTCCATGGTCCTTTGAAGCTATCAGAAAAGAAGATGCATTCAGCCCCTTGACTTGTTTGCCACACAACTATGTGGGTTGGTTAGTTAATAGAGCAGATTAAAGCACTTTGTTTGATTCTGCTTCAGCATACCAGAAATACATTCAAAATCCACAGCCACAGAATGTAAAGAAGGTAGTCCAAATATAGTACTACATAATGAGGCTCCCTGTTGGTAGTATATAAAGCAGTTGAGAGTATAGCTTCAAATTCTAATGAAGATCATTTTAAATTTTGCACTGAATTGTGAATTTAAAATTCCCATGTTCTCCGTAAGTCTCTGAAGAGGGGCATGTAAATACCATAAGTGAATTAATTACTGCCTGAAGTTGGTAAAGCATGTGTGAATCCAAACTTTATTCTTGAACTTGCACTTCTCTTCCCAAGGTTTTTTGAACCATTTCCTATATGCCGAGGACATAGAAAAAGGTATTTTTCTTTGCATGGATTAAACGTTTCAGTCTCATAAGATCACCAGCATAACAGAGAGTCTCCTCAGCACCACACACGTGTGTAACATGAAATTCATAAAACAAACGAGATAGTTATAATGATTTTTTTTTAAATGTGAAAAAATGACCTTAAATCTTGCCTCTCCTTTTAGTATCAATAGTATCAGTTACAGAAGAAATGAAAGACTAGAGGGCAAGAGTACTGCTAATGCTTGCTTATGTCTTGGTGACGTCAGGTGGGACCCCTGAAGTTGCTGGACAACTTTTCTGACCCGACCCGTTGGAAGTAAAACCCAAGGAGACGGGGAAATGCAGCTGCGGCTAGCTCCCTGATGGCGTCCACATGGCGCCCACACCGGCTCCTCCTTCTGAGACTCCATAATTTCCATGGAAGGGCCGGAGGCCCTGCCAACATCCGCACATCATCGGCATGATAGACCATTACGGCTTCTTCGGAGCCGTTCCGGTCTGTCGTGTCAATGCGTACTTGGGGAGCCCTCAGTGCACGGATCATTGACACGGCACCACATAACGGCTCCTTAGCTGCCATTATTGGGTATCAAGTCAATGCACACTCGGGGAGCCTTTAGCACACAGTCCTGCCCAGGCAGACACATCCCGAATACTAAAATTCCTTCGGAAAATTAGTCATTGCCCATGTGTGAGAGCTGTTTTCCATTTTGAATTTTAACCATTTTGAGGAAAGGGCAAGAAGGGAAGAGACCAGAATAGTCTGCAAAGGCCTTAAAATAAGGGTGCAAACGTTGGAAGGGTGTGGTGGGCCTGTGAAGATGACGGACTTCTAATTTTTTCCTTTCCATGGCCTCATTTTATTGTGTCAGAGTTCTAGAAAGCACTTCACTTTCTTGGAGGCCCTTTTTTTCAGGAGAGTCCAGCCCAGAAAACCTTATTTTATGGCTCAGATATAAATCCCAGAAAATATAGTGGAAATGGTGACAGGCTCTCTAACTATAAAATAACAGTAATAGGTGTCATTATAATGATCTCGCAGAACTTCACACATCAAAAATATCACTTTTATGATCCCTGCAAGAGGTTTCGGTGGTTGTCATTCCAGACTTTTTAATACATAACATGTTGAGTAGGGAAGGTTTTGCAAGGATCAAAATAAAATAATGATGGTCGTAACAACAGCAGCAACAATAATACATCCACCATTGAATGTATTCTCACTGTGTGGCAGGCACTTTGGATATATTAGTTCATTTAATTTTCTCGGTAGACTTTACAAGTCAGGAAACTGTGACTTAGAAAGGCTGAACCACTTGACTGATGTCACACAACCATTCAGTGACAGCAGCGGGATCTGACTAAGCCTGGTGAGAGCCATGCTGGCATGATGACATGATGACATCACCTCCAACAATGGCCAGCTTTGGGGAACTGGGTCTTTTATTTAGGCCCTCCAAACCCTTCTTGACCAGGAAACTGAAGCAGGGCAGTTTTAGTAAATCCTCCAAATAATAGAGTCCCAGTCAACACCAGAACCCAAGAGAACTAATGTCCTTTCTCTCTGACTTGCATGTTAACCACAAACAACACTTGGGAATTTCAGACCCTTTGCTGCAGTCTCAGGAGGAATGCCCACGGTCGCCCTCACACCTGCAAAGATCTCCCCGCACCAAATCAAAATGGTGCGAGGTTGTGGCTGTTGGTATTATTCCCCCCCTTTTGTGTTCTGCTTACTGACTGACATCTGCTATCATGCTAAGCAGGTGTTCCTGTGTAAACGAACGTGCCCTGTTTGTGTTTCGCCATCCTCGCTGCTGCGCACCCAAATGAGCAGCGTGATTAAGAATCCTGTAAATTTTTGAAAGGAAACGGATGGCTACCCTACTAGAACATAATTACACCGTTCCAACATCCGCAGCTCACTGCCGCGGCAGAGTTGGAGAACAGCAGAAATTAATAATATATAATAGCATCATTCTCGTAATTTATAAATGAAATAAAGTGGAGAGGAGATTCTGCTGATATGCATTTTCTCTTTAATTCTCAAAGACAAAGTATAGATTAGAATTTTAGTGGGGTGAAACCTGGCCAGCAGTCTCCTACTAGTTGCCTGATTCATGAGAGGAGAGTTTTTGCTTAGGGAAAAGAGCTAATATCGTTTATTAGGCCAGGGGGAAAGTGAATACACAAGGCCCTCTAAAGGCAAGGCGAGAGGAAGGGGGTCTGAGGAACATCTCTGTGGACTGTGGGCCCACTGCGTTTTAGAAGGTATTGTTACTTTAAGACTTCAATGTGGGTTGCATTTTTGCTTTTATTAGAATAGCCCACCACCATAGGTCAACCTCTCTGAGAAAAGGCGAGATCTGATCAGTTAAAGATGTGGTCCAACCCACACTTTATGGGAAAGAGCATTTGTGTGAGTTCTAGGGTTGGCTGTTCAATGCACACATAGGAACAATGCTACACCGGATCATTTGTCAGTAGGGTACATGGCATGTTATGTGTGTTTTAACCACAAAAAAAAGTATTTGTATCTTTTAAAAGGCATTATTTTGAGCACCCTGAAGGTGCCAACAAGGCTCTTACTACAAATTATCGTTAGATAAGGGAGATGGTTCTTGTAATAGCACCTTTCAGCCATATCGGAAAAATAATAGAACTTTCCAAAGAGGCAAATAAAAGTAGCTAGTCTGTTTCTCTGTGAGATGGGATTTTACATGGAAACTTAAAATGCTTTTCTGTTTTAACTTGCCACATGTAAATTGCAGACAAGTGGACAATGGACACGGTCTGTTGTCTCAAGGGTGTGTGCCCCCTGAGCCTACTCCCCGCCACACACACACACACACACACACACACACACAATTACCCTTAAGAAAAATATTTACATTATTTAAATATTGATATCTAAGCAACTTTTTCCTGCTTAATTCTAAAGGATGACAATACATCCAAAAAAGTCAACATGGACTTTTTTTGCTCTAATTAACCTTAGAGAACATGAAAATACTATTTGCCTTTCAGGAGAAGCATGTCCATTTAAGATGCTTATTCATTTAAGCAGTATTTATGGAAAGGCCCCCTTGAGGATCACTCTATGTATTTTGATTTGGTCCAGAGAAAATAAATTCATTAAATAGATTTATTTCATTAACAGGTATTTATTTAAGTGGGGTTCCACTGTATTTAAATCTCCAAACAGTTTCCATTATGTCCTTGCTCACTTGCTTCATGTTGACTAATTTTAATAAGCCTAAGGTGCCTAGGGTCTTATTGAGTGTTCAGTTTGATCAATATGGTTAAATTAAAATTGTGCAAAATATAAGCAAATGTACTCTAACAACACAGTGAAAAATGTGCTCTGCACTGAGCATTGATTGGTATGCTGCAGACACAGGCGTGCTGTGGCGGGCAAGCCTCAAAACTACCTAGAAACAGCAGTTCTCCTCTCACCCTCCTCTCCATCCACACCCACCATCCATTTAGGCAAAGGTGCAGGCCCGCACCCTGAAGTAGAGGAGGAAGGAGATTTATGTCAAGTGTTTTGTTTTTTGCTTTGATGGGAAGCAGAATGTAAGACTCAATGAAATCCTATATAAGAGGAGAACAGCTAAGATCTTATAAAAGTTAAGCTCTATCATCCAAAATGCTCTAGGCTACGTCAATTGAGGAATGGGAAGCCTAGTTCTTTCTTTCTTTTAATTGATTTAAGAGAGAGGGAGGAAGAGAAAAAGAAAAATATCTATGTGAGAGAGAAACATCGATTGGTTGCCTCACACACACACCCTGACCTGGGATTGATCCGCAACCTGGGTATGTGCTCTGACTGGGAATCAAACCCACCACCTCTTGGTGTACCATACGATGCTCCAAACAACTGAGCCATACTGGCCAGGGCCTAGTTCTATTTTTAAAATAATAACTTTTTTAAATTTAATTGTAATTATTCTTAAGTCTTAATCTTTTGGGAGCTTGTATCCTTTCTCAAACTTCTTGTCAAGTTTGATTGGGCAAATTACCAGGGGGGAAAACACACCAAAACCCAAAACAACTAATTTCTAAAGTATACCAAATATCAGCCTTACCATTAGTATTGCACTTGAAAACCTAATATAACGTAATAGCGTTCTAACAAAGCCATTGCTTTCTATGTAATTGTAAAGCTAAAAAGATAACTAAGTTCATTTTAATGGGTTCCTTTTAGCATGCAAAAGTTTTTATGATTCCTAAATCAATTTCTTAAACTTCCTTGTATTTCCTTCTCTTTATTTCCCTTTCTTGTTTGCTTTTGAGATCCAACAGGAATATTGAATAAGTTTAATATTCATCACCAATCTTTTTAAACTCTTCAAATATCTGCCCCAATTACTTACCGATCATGATTACATGTCATACAAAGTTGTTCCTCATATGTGTTCGGCTGTTAAGGCAGTTTCTTTTTCCTACCTGTTAGGAGCTCTTGTATCTGTGCTTAATTTCCTTGCTAAGTGACAGCTGCCACATCACATTAACCTTCCCTACGTGTCCAAAATGTAAGTCTGCATGAGCAAATGTCTATGTTATCAAAAGTAAATCAGAAGTTTAACAAAAAAACACATTTAAAATGCGTGTCTGGAAAACACTGTTTGTAGGAAAGTGTTTTCTATTGAGATGAAAATCATCCTCTAGTTTAACTGCCCATCTTGGTTTACGGGCACACTGAGAATTTGAAGTTTCCTTTTAAATTGAATCCAGTGCTTGAGCTTCCTAACCTTCAATGGTACAGTCGCAAACTAACCTGCAAAATAAGTGTTTGAGTCTTAAAATCATCAGAAATAAGTCGACTAACACTAGTTCGGAAGAACTGACTTTCTTGTTGTAGCAGGGCCAAGAAAAATACTTAAGTTTTTGTTTAGTTTTGTGCATGCTGATCTTGATTTTTCTCAGTGTTTTGCATGTTTTGAGTTTTTAATATCAAAGGTATTGCTCTTTGTAAACAAGTGTAAGTTTACCAAGGCAGCTTCACTTACACCCTTCCCTTGTAATCCGATGTGAAAATTACACCCTCCCATTTGGATACATGATAATTACACATTTCAACATGCAAAGAATTGTCTCTGTTTCAGTTGTTGGAATGAAAAAACTGAGACACTCAGTAAAATATATTATTATATTAAAGATCATTTCCATAATTGTTTTCAGGATTTGCAATCAAACCATGATCAAGGTAGTCTTATTTTTTTTTAAAAGAACACACATGGAAATAAAGAGTGGATAAAATTAATGGCAAGTTCCCTTTGACTGGCCATTCTCTTATTTTTAAAAAAAATGTGAAATTGAGAAAAACACATATTCTCTCTTTCAAAAACTATGTTAGTATTTTGACGTTTTCTTTTTCCATGCTTATTGAAATACCTATTTTTAATGTAGACAAAAAAAGATGAAAAAAAATCTACATTTTTACGTGCAATGGGAAATGGTTAGAAAGAGGTGAGGTGTATATGTACAATACAAGGATCTTCTCAGGGAAAGGCGTTGGCTTGTTTTTAATTGCTTGTGTTTGTGTTGTTCTTTTTCAAGTGTCCTTTTGAGCCAACTACACAAGTTTTGTAAACTCACTCAATGTACCTCAAGCTTCACGGTCAGATTTCTAGATACATCTGAGGTGCCCCTTACAGTGTAAGATAAAATATATGTCACTGAACGAATAATTAAATTAAGGCCTAAGAAACTCAAGAGGCTTTGAAAAACAACACTGACTCAAAAATATTTTTCTTATTTGCCGGGGTTAAATGATTGATTCATTGTACTTTTGTAGACTAAGGAGAAAAGGAATAGTAGAGAGAAAGCAGTGTTAATTGATTTTATGGTTCCTTGACACAGTTTATATCATAAAGGAATATCCCATCTGATAAGTTCCCTAAGTATTTAAAGTATTTTCTTTTCAATCTGAATACTGGCATAGGTAGGTGAGAATACATATTCATAGAGTCCAAATATATTTTTTAAAATCCTAGCAGATTTTCTAGTTCTGAAAGTGTCCCAACTCAATTTTCAAAAATTTGATAATACAAATTATCACTTTTCTATACATCTTTTCTATTTTAAAATTATTGCATCGTCTGACATCAATATTTAATATTTCAAAATAGTTCCCCCAGAGAGCTTTCATATAGTTTTAGAAATTTGGACGGAAACGGAGACGTTAGCTCTTCTCACCCTAGGCCTTCCTTGTTGGGTAGACATTGAAACCGAGCTTGGCAGAGCCAGTGTTTGAACCCCAGACTCCAAACCAGGGACAGGATGCTGTCTTGAATGTTTCTTCTTTTGTTGATAGTTTTCTCCCAACATCCCGTGTGAGATTATGTCTTATTTTTAGGCTGATTCCCCACTCTGAATCAGGTTACAGTTGTTGTGATGGCAGAGAGTGAAATGGCTAAGAATTAGGAAATTTGGTATGCTTATATGTGGTGAGTTATTGGACGATGGAGCCACATGTCCTGAACGCAAGACTCATTGGTTTCCTGCTTCTGTGTCTTTTAGAAAGATTGGACCGTTGCTTTTTCAGGTGAGGTGCTTTTGTAATTCCTGTGTAGGCTGGGCAGAAAGCTCAGAAATGTGTCACCTGGTATTGACGTCAGCCTTCATTCTGGGGTTCCCACCCCAGTCCCACTCCAGAGGTGCGCCTGTGTGGGCACAGCAGAGAGGTGGTGGAAAGGAAGAGTCTGTGGTCTGGCTCAGTGGATAGAGCATTGGCCTGTGGACTGAGGAGTCCCGGATTTGATTCCGATCCCCAGTGGGGGATGTGCAGGAGGCAACCAATGATTCTCTCTCATCATTGATGTTTCTATCTCTCTTTTCCTCTCTGAAATTAATATATATATATATTCGTGGGAGAGTCTGTGGAGGACAGGGGAGTTGCCAGGAAGGAATGAAAGGGCCTATGCTCCTGGCCCCCTGGTCAACATCTACCCCCCCCCCAACCCAACCCCATATTTAGTTCCACAGGCAGTAGCAGCAGCAATCAGGAAGAATTTGAGGCAGGAGAAGTGTAGCAGGCGCCGTTCCTGGTTAATCCCTATGTCCCCCTAGTTTCCATCCCAGCAAACCAGTTGCTCTGTGGCGTTCTGGGATCGTGCCCTAGTGTAAGGATGTGGTTCAGGAAACTTGACCTCGGGCCCTCCCAGCCCTGCCGCCCAGTCTCAGCGTGGCCCTGGCACCCCCTTACCCTCTCTGGGCCTCCTTGCTTTCGCTGCAAAATGTAGGGATTGGACAGAGGTTGCAACTGGTATTTGACAGATGTGTTTGGTTTGGCTCACAATGTATTTTAAACACATTCAAACTCATTGCCAATATTTAAAAATCGAGCAGTTTCCCTCAGAAATCTAGATGGCCATGTCCCCCAGAGAACTCAGAAGATCTGACCCCCCCGGCCACCCGCTGGAAGGACCCTGAGGGAACCGCTCTGGATCGCTGTTAGAAGGACCAGACGCCTCACCTGCTCAGAGTGTGTAGATGTGTGAGTGTGTGACCCTGCTCCTCTCCGAGGCTCCTTCCCACCTGAAGTCCTATAATTCCAAATCGATCCGCTTCACTGAACGAAATGTACTGAATCCTTAGGTTTCAACACACACGGCAGAATGCTAAAATGTCTTAAGCATCTCATAAGGTCAATATTTTAGAGCAAACAAATCAGCCCTATTTGGAACAAGCACGCACTTTGAAATCTGGTGGTGGGAGGCAGGTGTATCTTAGAAAAGGTCGACTTTAAGGAAGCTACAAGGAAGGTCTGGCCTCGGAATATTGTCTACCTAACAAACTATGTGAGTGTTTCATAAATTACCCCAAAATTAACTCTTTTAACCCCAAGCAAGTAAAATAGGCCCCTTCAGGTAAGCCCTTTTTTCACATTTCCAGTAAACAAACGTCTCCAGTCTTCTATCTGAATATTGGGTTCATGAAGTTTTTCTGTTCATATGATTGCAAGTGCATTATGTTGGCCTAGGAGCTATTTGGTCTTCTTCAAAATTAAAAAAAAAATACATTGATTTAGAAAGTCATGCTTTTATAAACCCCTTTTCAAGATATGTTCAGTTTGAACACAAAGAACGACATTTGTAATTAATGGGTATTGAGTGTTTAATATTGTACAAAGTGCTTTGACAGAAATAGCATTTGATTTTTTTACAACAATTCTAGGATGTAAACAGAAGTATTAAGCAAGGAGTCTGAGATTCAGAAAGTGGATAACTATTAGAAAATTGGCCTACTTGCTTAACATGTGAAAGAGCCAGGATTCAAACCTACAGCTTCTGGTTTGACATCAGGGCTTTGTATGGTATAGTTATGTTTCCAGGGTCATTGGAGGTAGACAAATAGGTATGTGGATAGACATCTACCTAAACAATTACTGTTTTCTCATAATTGAGCAGATCTCAATGTTTTCTAAGTTGAATGAAGAATCTTTCTTGGTAGCTATTCTTAAGTGAATGCTGAATTTGTGTTAAAGGGAGCTAACATGTGTATAAAAACAATTCATGGATAGCATGGTAAATAAGATGGAACTTTTACAATGAATTAATGATATAGATGGGGAAGGGGCAAAAGAATCATAAACTAGGCAGTGTGTGTGGAAAAATAAGATTAAGAGAGAATTTAACTATAAAGTAACAAAGTAAGAAAAATGATCTAAAAAGGAATTATAGAGAGATGAGAAGAAATATAAGGAGAAAAGATAAGAATACTAATAGTAATTTAAGAAGTGAAATCCTTTAGCACGGAGGTAGGAGAGAAGTGGGAAATACTAGAGAGGAAGCAACAATTAGGAAGTATAGAGGAAAACCTCTAGGTCATGTTTTCAGGAATTCAGAAGCTGAAAGTAAAGTAAATTTTAATCACTAAACTCTGTGAAGATAGGAGCAACAACTTTGGTTTACAAGCAAAGCAATTAACAAGTTAGAAGGAAGGAATGGACATTAGTAGTAAGTGCTGGAAACAACCCGAATGTTCATTGGTGGGAGAATGAATAAGGAAGATAGTGTGTGAGTGTGTGTGTGTGTGTGTGTGTGTGTATTTAGGTTGTTTCCAGCTCTTAGTAATATGTGTACACACACACACACACACACACACACACACATACACACACATATACACAAAGTGGAATATCACACAGCCATAAAAAAGGGAGGAGACCTTGAGATTTGGGACACCATGAATAACCTGGTGGGTATTATGCTAAGTGAAATAAATCAGACAGACAAAGACAAATACCACATGGTCACACTTATATGTCAAAATCCCCCAAAATAAAACAAATACTAGTAAACAAAACAAAACAGACCTCATAGATACAGAGGATAGCTTGGTGGTTGTCAGAGGAGAAAAGGGATGGGCAAAATAGGTGAAGGAGCTAGTTGAATGGTTACAAATGATAACTAGAGTGATTGTGGTGACCCATTTGTGGTGTGTACGAAGACTGAGTTGCTAGGTTGTACACCTGAAACTCATATAATGTTATATGTGAATTTTACCTCAATAAAAAAATGAAAGAAATTAGTAAATTAAATATTTGGCTTTTAAGAGGCAAAAAGAGAAATGATATTGAAGGGAATGAAGGCATGTGTGGAAAGTAGAATGAGGTGAGAACCAGGGTTGGTGGAGGTGGAAAAGGAAATGAATCAGAAAAGACATGACTTGGACCACCACAAACTGCAGAGATGCAGAAAAGGAAGCCATTCATAAAGGAACTTGAAAGAGAGAGAAAGAGAGAGAGAGAGAGAAAGAGAGAGGAACTTCACACTGTGTCAGGAGGAGACTGAGCCTCAAGCTGACAGAGGAAGAGGCAAAACAAATAAACAGTGAACACTTAGAAGGTGGAAAATGGGAAGAAGGAAAAACAGTGAATCAAAGTTAGGAGCTAAGAGCATTGAACGTAGGAGTGAGGCATACAAGAATGAGCAAGTTTTGACTTTTTCAAGTTTTCCAAAAGGTGAAGTAACCCTGATGGTTCTCTCTCTCTCTCTCTCTCTCTCTCTCTCTCTCTCTCTCTCTCTCTCTCTCTCTCAAGGATCTGAGCACTGCAGGGATTGTAAGAATGGGGCTAGAGGTCATAATCATTTTTTGAAACTGTTTCTTCCAACAAATTCATAATTCATATTAAGTGAGAATTATGTCCAAACATTTATGGCAAAAACATAACTCTAGGTAGTAATTCACATTGCTTATACAGACAGTCTTTTCAGTTTTTAGCTTGATTTATAGGTTTCTCATATCAAAGGTTTTTTTATAGATTGTATTTTAGAAGTCAAATTGTGCCCAACCCTCCACAGTTCTTTACCATGGTTACTATATATCCATTTATCCTGATTAGGATACTTTCTTGCTCTGAATGGTCTAAATGTGTACTCTGTGGGGCTCTAGAATTTAAAAACTTCCTCTTCCCCTACTTCTAGTCTCCCTCCTTAACTGAGTTAATATAAAGCCATTAGCAGTATGACTTCTATGTCACTGTAAAAACAGGGTTAAAAATCATAACAGGCCTAGGAAAAAGAAGGAAATGAGTATTATGTCCTTCCAGTCACACCCTGGACCACGTGCTTGAGCCACGTGCTATGATATGGCGCCTCTTGAGAGTACACAGGCTATGTGAGCAGGGACAGAGGAGGGAAGGGCCAGCAGAGGACTGGATAAACAATCCCTCTGCTGTAGACGCCAAAATCACCTCATGAGAACCTGGGGCAGTTCTCTTGGACACTGCATTTGATCTCATCTCTTTTTTCCTTCTTCCTTTTCCTCTTCCTTCTTTTCTTTCCTCTGTTTCCTTCCATAATCCCCGGCCTCCTTCTAAGATCTTCACTTCAAAGATGTAAGGGCCTGAAAAGAAAAACAAAATCAATGTGTGTTGCAAGACAAACGGGTTATCCTATACATGTTAGAAACCAGATTGAAATTAGATACACAATTCTCCAAAGGAGCTGTGTGCCTGAAAAACTTCCTTAGTTCTAGACAGGATGTGAATGAATGCAACTTTCGTATCCTAAAAAATGAATGCTTACATACAACCACCTGAAGAAAAGGAAAGAAATGCCATGGGGATGACAATACTTATCTTAGAGGGAGGGGGGGAATAGTCAGATGGCTCTTGGGTTATTTACTGCACTTGCTCTCTTTTTTTATTTTTTTAAACTTAGCAGTTAAGTTCAGAATTGTGGACAGAATTGGGGCGGGGGGGCGGGCGGGGCAGAGACAACTTTCAAGAACAGTTATTGTCTTTAAACTTTCTCTGATGCTAAGCCACTCATCCTTTCTCGGCCTTGCTTCCTAGAATTAAAGAAAGTTCTTCCTTAACATGGGTTGCTATGCAGAGATGTGAGGTTTCCACTGGCTCTGAATGCTTTTTTTCTCTAGTGGGGACTACAGGGAGCTCTGCTAATGTGCATATTGATGTGGCCGGTAGCTTCCGAGATGATGAAAGGGTGTATGACTTATTTCCACAACAACAAAGCTGAGAGACATTTGAAAGCAGCCAGATATTTTACCTGGAGACCTTCTCCCAGGTGACAAGGCTAGAGAGCCATGGAATGGAGGCGATGTGGGGGCGGCCTGCTTTCCCCGAGAAGTTTCTATGGGGAGGAGCCACCATCCCATTCCCAGCAGCAGCCAAAGTTAAACGCTGTTGTTTTCGTGTGCGTTCGCTGAGTCAGATGTGCCTGAAATATGGAAAGGACGTTATTAAGTTCCTTCAGAGTGTATTTTATTTGTTGTTTACCAGGCCGGGCTGATGCGATGTGATTTGTGCTTTGCGGGGTCACAACAAGCTCCTAGCAGGACAATTTGCTGAATCAAGAGGATGATTGTGTCTGGTGCCAGTCAGTCGCAATTAGGACCAGGATCAGGGAGGCCCGGGGCTTGTGCATCGTCTTGAGCTGGCTGCATAGAAATCAGCTCACCTGAAACTAATTGTCACAACAGAGACCTTATGCAAATGAGCCCTGGGGTTAGCGTGGGAAAAGAAAAACTGTCGCAAAGATAGGTGACCTGCTGAGCCGGGGGTCTGTTGCTGGGGAAATCTTTGTTCAATGAGTTTAAAAATGTTTTCATTGTTCAAAATAAAATTAGAAGAAGAAAAAAAAAAAAAAAGAACGCTTACCCACTCACCAAGAGCACGGCAAACACACCCATCTGAAAATCCAATAAAGCAGAAGGCTGCGTTGGAGCGTGCAATAAATTGGGAGTCTTTATACTTTATAAGGGCGACAGCAGGAAAATAATTTTCCTTTGCAAGGGCCTTTAAAGTTGAGGTGCTGAGGACGGCAGAGGGGCCTACCTTGCAAAGTCGCTGGGAAGGTCAGGCCCAGGGCTTGCCCGGGAGGACTCCCCTGTCTTCTCTACCTGCATTTCCACGGCAGGAACCCACACAGGCGTGAAGGGCGCCTGTGTGCGAGACAAGAAAGGCCCAGTTTCTAATTGAACTTCACTTTTATCTCAGGTAGAAAGGAGGGGGCAGGAGAGTTCCCTGCCACATGGCCCAAGAATGCAAGAAACAATAGAAGTAGTTTCCTGAACTATGGTTTGTGAAAGGTTCACAAAAACTACGTAAAAGGCAGATACTGTGAAGTTCCAGCACTGATGATGCCGCCCAAGTGACAAGGGTAGACATGGAGCAGGCTCAAAGTAAAAGTTTATTTTAAAATTATGATGTACTTAAACCTCTTTCAAACCCCTGACGAAAACACAAGTTGTAAACTGAAAATGTCACAGTTCGACGTTGCTAGAGCAGTCCTTCGAAATAATCTTCACAGTGTCCCACTTTAGAAAACGAGAGGAAGAAAAGCTGTTTGAGGTAATAATACACATTTTGATATAAGTTGCCTTTGGGTGCTTAATTGATTTTTCAGCTTTTCAATCTTGTTTCCCTAAAAAAAAAAAAGTATGGGTTAACATACTGACACTGCTCAGCTTTTCACTGAACATTTGCCAGTGACATATTAAATAATGTATATTTACCCAACAGTATAAAACTGATAACCAGGAAGTGAAAGGGGGTATTCCAAGTTTTTGTGAGAACAGAGATATTTTTGTGTCTAGTGATTCCAGAAGAAGACTCATTTGAATAAAAAAATTTTAGGTGAGAGCAAAAGGAAGTTACATTGCATTAGCTTTACATGCAAATGTTACTTTGATTTGGCAAATGACTTTAGTCTAAGAAAGTAAGTGCTTGCATTGTATTTCCTCAGGGTTGGATTGAAATTTAGACTTGGTAAATAAGCAAACTCAGGAGCTACCTTGGTAGCCATCACAAAGAAAGTTTGGCTTTAAAAGAAACGTGATTTAATCACAACTTTAAAAAAAAGAAAAAGAAAAAGAAAGAAAATCCTCTTTTGTCCCTTCCCCACTGTCTGAAATAATTTCCACAGACAGAAGACGTTTCACAGTGGGTACGAAGTGCTCAGCTTTCACTCATCAAACTTTAATCGGAACTGCATCTTAGTTTTTGAATAAAGAACACTTAAAAAATTTAGATGCAAATTATTTTGCATTATTCATGATCCGAGTGTCCTTGTAGATTTAAACACTTCTGAGGCCACCTTGATTCAAGTAATTACCTAGGCCCTCACTGCTCCGTCATGAATAAGGTATTTTTGTTACAAGCAAAGCATGCACCCGACGAGCTTTTAGAGTGGCTTTACACTGAACTTGGGTATTGCTCCTTGTGCATGAGTGAGCCGAACACGCGTCGCAATCTGTCTCAGGTGGGAAACCCTGGCTGGGCATCCATGGGTGACGGAATGAAACCCGAGCGCCTCTCTACACACACACACACACACACACACACACACACACGCTCTTCCTTTGTCTCTCCTGGAGACTCTCAGAGTGATCCTTCTGGCTGATTAGCAGGAGCTGATTTAGAATCGCAGTGAGCAGGGGATGGCTGGGGAAAGAACCAAAGGAGAAAGTGGCCATGACTTTGCTTAACGCGCCCTCCCCCACCCCCGCCCAGAGTTCATGTCAGTGTCCCCTGTCCAGGCCGCCTCCTCTCCCAGGAAGCAAAGGCTTCTGCATGAGGTAAGAAGTCTGTGATTGTACGTGGCTCTGTACATCTGTCTCCCCATCTGTCAGCCTAGATGCCTCGGCGAGTAGGGCTGGGATCTACCTCCATCACGGTATTCCGCACAACATGGCAGGGCTCCCAGCTCCCAAGCAGCCACTGAGGAATGGGGATGGGAAGTGACCGCACCGCCCGGACCCTGTAACTTCACCCACGCGCACAAAAGAGGAGGCTTGTAAGAGTTAACTATAATTGGCTGAGGCTTGTAGCTGGCGTTTGTTACAGAATGCCCAAGCCTTTCCTTTCCAAGTCCGTGGCTTTGAAGAATTATAGGAATTTTATGATGTGCTATTGGAGTTATACTGGCAGAGATTACAGAAAAGGGGTTAAAGTTGGTTTATGGTAGAAAAAAAAAATTATGCAGAAACCAATAAAAATAAACACACTCAAGTAGACTAAACTTGCTGGGCTTTTAGTTTTGGTTTAACAAAGGAAGTTTAGATGAAAGTAAATGTTGCAGCTTTTAGAAAATTAGTTGACACTCCTACTTGATCATCTTTACTACACAGCGGTATAATTAATATTTAAACATTCTAATAATGCAGCTTGCTTTGCATGCACTTTTCAGCCTCACAACAGTATATTTTATCTGGAATTGTGCTAGCGTTTTCTTGGGTGCTGACCGTTTTCGCAGAGTCAAATTTAAAATCGAGTAGGGCCTTGGCTCTCCTGGCCAGCAAAACATCAATCGGAGGGTGAACAGGTTTCATACATCTACCAGACAGTTTATTATGAAGACCAACATTTACCCGAGATAGTAGATACTACATAAATTCTGCTTCATGGCCCCGGCGAACATTTCCAAGTGATTAGAAGAGATAATGTTTAAAAAAGTTGCATTTGGCTATTGTCCACTTACCTCTTGCCGTCCAAAACAGGAGTATTTTTGATTATGGAAAGGCAGCGTACAATGAGCAGGTAATATGTGACATACTGAGCCCGCCAGTGTCTGCCCATTCACGGAGACATCGGATGAGCCTTGTGAAAAAGTTTTGTTTTCTGTAGATGAAATCATATTGGGAGCATCGTCCGAGTTGTGGCCACTGACTACCCAAGACTAGGAAAACACAGAGAAGCGGGCTCATTGAGAGAAGACCGGGCTAGTTTATTTTCATGGGAGAAGCGTCTTCCCGCTGCAGGCGCGGGCTGTAGGTGGCAGGGGACGTTGTTTCAGGTGCTGCCCTCAGCTCGGTGCCTTGGAAGAAGGCAAGGTGCCTGGTGTTCTGGATCTTCTTCCCGTGCGAATGGTGAGAAAGAGCATGCTCCCTTCTCGCCATACCTCAGGTGGCCTTTTACAGAAGTAGCATTCGCATGCACCTATGTGCCGCTCCTGCTTCATACGTGAGCAGGTGTGCTGAGCTGCACGTCTGTGTGGAGAGTCAGCCCGCGCTTACTCCCTCCCCCCCCCCCCCCCCGAATCCCACTTCCGGACAGGTACTGCCCCGCGGGAATCCTGGCAGTTAGTGGAGCACGAAGCCGTAATATCCCCACAGCCACTCCACCTCTGGGCCCTCTTGTTTCACTTCATTCCGAGAAGCCTCTGGAGCTGTGGTTTGCACAAATCACATGGGGCAGATGAGAACTGCAGCATCAGGCGAGTTTGCTTTGGAGAGAGGAAAGATGAACAATATAAAGCATAGTCAATATGCAATATTACTACAGAGGAGCAATATGGAAACGAAGCTCCACATTGTAAGAACCGCAGGGACCTCGGATAGTAGCTGTCAAGGGACAGTTTGCACTGGCTTATGTCAGGGAAAGCCATTTCCACAGGCTCCTGGACACAATCGCTTTCATTTCTGATACTCAGACATCGGAGCAGCAGTTTGGTGTCTTTGCATTTTATTGGGTTTGTTTTTTGAGAAAGGGAGTTCCATGAACTCGGCTGAGCAATAACCAACGACACATGGACTATTTCAAACCTGCTACTGAGGTGGTAACGTAGAGATAAGTTGAACCCAACTGCAGTCACATGCATGGGTTTGACAGATAGGTAAGTCCAGAAGTGGACAAAATTAAAAGCATTTTTCATATGCTAATCTCCACCTACACAGGAATCTTTTTTTTTTTTTTTTTTTTTTTTTTTTTTTTTTTTTAAGGAAGCAACCTACTGGCAGAGTAAACTCGAGAGCTGTCTATCACCAGAACATTATTTCTAGGAATTGTTATGACACACACACAAAATGAATCTATGCTTTTATGAGAAAAGTCTTCCATAAAATGCTACTTCTATAAGGGGTCATGGCAGCAATGGGCCAGCAATTTGTGGAAAGAAAAAAAATGACCCAATACTTTCCTACCTTTTAGACTAAAATAATAATTCCCTCCATATGTAATTGGCTCAAAATGATATCTGAGGAATGACATTTTTAGTTGCAAATCGAGGGCAGAGTGAAAACAATGGCCTGCCCTGCCTCTCAGGTGGTAGGTCTCTGCGAACTTCTCGGTGAGTGGGAGAGACAGCAGGGATGTCAATCAGAACCTGCAGATTAACCCGCAGCAGTGAAATCTGAGAAGGCTTATAACAAGTAGGTAATAGTTTCAGGCCTCTGTGAGAACGTATAAACTCCAACTTCATGCTGGGACAGAACAGGGCAGGACACTTGAGGGAGAGGGTGAGAAAAACCTTGCTCTGATTATGACAAAACCTCTCCCCTACTTGTTCAAATGCCACTGGGCCCTTATTGAATGCTCATCGTTTCTCTAGGTTTTACATTGTTGTACCAAAAGCTTTGGGAGTTTCCTTTAATTTTGATAAATATTCAAATATGTGCATAATTTCTACACTTCAGTTTTGAATGATAGGAAATTTCCCATGCTTGTAGCGTTTCCTTTCAAGTAAGAGAGTAATTCTTATAATAAATAAGAAGGCTACATTTATTTTCCCCAATATTGTCAATGTAATAAACCCTTACCTTAGTGTGTAAGTGCAAAACTCACTAATTTATAGCAATGAGAACCAAAATAATCTGAGAGAAATCCTGAATACCAAATGGTGACTCAAAAAAAAAAAAGAAGAAAGAAAGAAAGAAAGAAAAAAGGAAAAGGAAAGGAAAGGAAAGGAAAGGAAAGGAAAGGAGAGGAGAGGAGAGAGAGAGAGAGAGAGAGAGAGAGAGAGAGAGAGAGAGAGAGAGAGAGAGAGGAAGAAGGAAGGAGGAAGAAGGAAGGAAGAAAGAAAGAAAGAAAGAAAGAAAGAAAGAAAGAAAGAAAGAAAGAAAGAAAGAAAGAAAGAAAAAAAGAAAGAAAAAGAAAGAGCATAGTTATGGTTGTTTAATGGCAGGTGCTACCTTTTTCTAACAGAGTCCTGGGGCTCAGGGAACTTAGGGTTAAAATGCCTACAACTGGGTTAGAATCCTTACTTAGTACATGGTCCTCTCTTGGGCCCTAGAATTAAATTCTGATCAATGAGTACAACAGTGGTGTCATTTAGAACTACACTCTTCTTTCCCGGGAGGTAACAGCCCAAGAAAGTTTCTGACACGCTAAGCTTTCATGGGGAAGAGGAAATTCAAATAATCACAGACTTAAGCAGTAGACGCAATGCTTTGTTTTGGCTTTATTTGTAGGGAAACCTGGACAATGGTCATGTTATTATTATTTTTTTTAAATGGGACTGCAAGCCCGATGCCATGTGACCAAGCTGTGAACATGAAGGGGAAGAGTCCGTATCATTAACATTCTTTGATTGGAGAGCACATTAGGAGGTAGATAAGAGGGCAGCGCAGGCAGCCCACCTCCTGGCCAGGGGAGGACAGTTCCTGGAATGTCTGCAATGTGTTTCTATTTCGGTCACACCTATGTGTGGCCACCCATCTGGTCTGAATCAATCAGCCTCATCCCGGGGCTCTGCTTCTGCCCCAGCTGAAATAATACCCTCCATTCCCAGGGCGCTGCCGGAGGAGGGTCACTGTTCCCAGCCGCCCGGCCTCGGCCGCTCTGTTCACACGGCTGCGTGTTTGTAAATATCGGGGGACCTAGGAGAAGGCACGGGGGGAAATGTAATTATTTATTTTTCAGCCTCGATATTTTATGGATAAGCTCTACTCTCCTAGAAATAGTACTTGGGAAAACTGGCTGAGTCAGGAGAGAAATATCTGACCCCAGAAAGTGAAAGAGCAATGCTATACCACTTTGTATTCCTACATCCTGTTTTGTTATGTTGTTTTGTTTTAAATGCAACCTTCTTTGCCTGAGATGAAATCGTGAATGTTTGTGCTGTGACTCCTAGAACAGATGAGCCGAGCCAGGGTATGAGGTGTTGGCCACGACTCAGCCTGAAGTATTTTCTGGGGCCCTTTCCCTCTGCTCCACACTAGGAGAAATAGGCTGCAATGCCCCTCCGCCTCTGTACCAGGCTTCGCCTCTGCTTCCAACTCATTTTCCTGGCATTCCTCCTGCGCACATGTGGCTCCAGCAATCCGACAGCCAGGCCTCCCCCGTCAGCATCCTACACACCTGACAGCCTCTGTCCTCATAGTGTGGCTCCTGGACCCCTGACTCTCTTAGAAAAGTCAGGGTATTCGCCAGTGAAACCAGCCACGCTTTAGGCCCACAAAGCACCCCTCCCACAGAGACCTCAGGACTCCCTGACATTAGCGATGGCCAGTCAACCAGCGTGGCCAGAGCTACTCATCTCCCCTATCGGCCCCGCTTCCCTCCGCTGTGGGAAACACCGCCCTATCATGGACCTCCCACCCGGGAACCCCTGAGTTATTTCCGTCTCACCACTGTCTTTCTCCCTCCCCACATCCAGTCTGCTACCAACTGTTGCCACTTTTTTTTCTTGGCCAACATTTCCTGAATCCACCCTCTTCCTTTTCATGCTCATAGTTGTGGTCAGAGTGTAGGCTTTGGCCTTGGCCCACTGGGAATGCGCAGCCTTCTTGCCTCTCTCCGTCCACAGGAGTGGATGAGCCCGGCATACTTTAACACCACGGGTGAACTCTCTCTTATTCTCTGCATCGTTAACCAGTCCATCATTTTCCCGGGGCTCCATGCACACTGCACACTGCTCTCCGGACTGGCTTCCAAGACTCCCTTTCTATGTGTGACCTCCTCATCCAACTATCTCCTAACTGTTCCAATACTCTGTCTTTCCTTTCAAGGTCAGCCCACCGATTCATTATCCACTCCTTCTCTTACTGCCCCAGGAACTCTCCTATGCCCTACAAACTCAGGATATGTACCCCTACCTGGCAGGCCCCGACTCCTGGTACCTCATTAGTCCTTCCTTCCCTTCCCTTTGTCCTGATGTAGCATGATGTTGGGCACATGCCCAGGTTCAGAACTTCTAACACTTACTACCTATGATACTGCACGAGTTACCTGACATCCCTGAGCCTCAGTTTCCTCACCTATAAAATGGATTATTATGACGAACAAGGAGAGAATTTGTGTAAAACACTACTGGCACAGAGTAAGCACCATTGAAAGGATTGTGTTGTTTTATCGTATCTCCAAGGACAACTAGCCAGTCACACTCCTGCCAGCCGCCCTGACATTGTGTACTGCTTTATCTGTGGGTGTACGTTTTGATGGCAGCACAACTGGGTTTCTTAAATCTGACTTAACGAGTCGCTTAGACATCAAGGACGTGGCTGGTGTCAAACTAGGTAATGCTGAAGACATAAATGATGCTTTTGGAGAAGGAAGAGGAGGAGGGTGAAGAAAACATGACCAGGTTCTCCTTTGGGCTAATAGCCTTTACTCACACAACTCAGTCTCCAGGAAACCTCGTACTTACTCCCTCTCAAATTAGTTTATTTTCCATTACATGGGCGCATGTTATGCAGAAGAAAATATATTGTGCAGTGTGCATGAGATTTATTTCTCAGAAAGCAGAGAAACGGAAGAATGTTAAGTGTTCTACATACTTATTTAGATCTCACATCAGGAGATAAAACAAATGAAAACTCTGACTTGTTAATAATTTACATTTTAGTGGAAAATTTGTACATGCTGTTAAGATACCTCTAAGACCCAACAGAGAAAATGCAAATAACTTATATCCACTGTGCACTGAAGACAGGATTTGTCTGAGAAGGAAAAAAAAAAAAAAAAAAAAAAAAAAGCCCACATCATTAATTTAAAAAAAACACAAATGTGTTTCAGGGAATATTGACAATATTTTCAGGGCTATCTTTATACCTCTAATTTCAGATGACTCTTGTGAAGCCTTCACCGAGATGACCTCTCCATTCATCAGGTGTTTCTGACCTGCAAGCCCAGGGCCCACCTCCCCACCTAGGAGGCAGCCCACAAACAGGGGGTTCCTTTTCAGCAACGGCACCATCCCTTTCCCCCACCAGCTTATGCAAAAGTTTCCTGGGGGCGGGAGAAGCCCGGACCAAGAGGGAGAGAGAGGAGAGAGAGGAGTAAGGAGTGTGCATGACAATAACTACCTCTGTCCCTTTGGTTTTTGTTCTTTTCATGTCATGGAACTTTTGAGCCGCGCTGCCCGGGTAACTGCTCCGGAAGGTTGGACTATCTGTTGTTGAAGGAGGTTTGTGATTGAGGGCCTCCTGACACAACCTTTTGTTGCATTGAGGTGTTTGATCCTC
Organism: Pipistrellus kuhlii; assembly: GCF_014108245.1. NCBI lineage: Eukaryota > Metazoa > Chordata > Mammalia > Chiroptera > Vespertilionidae > Pipistrellus > Pipistrellus kuhlii. Next base: position 59,822,399 of record NW_023425573.1, read on the forward strand.
TTTTCCCTTTCTTCTAACACCAATCCCATCCCTTTAAAAAATGGATAACCAGCACTCCTTTTACTTATTGTCAGCTTTTGGAAAGTTACTGTGGGGGTTTGTCGAAGTTTAACTAGTTAACTCTTTGCATGCTGATGTGCTGCCGCTCCTACTCTTTCTGAACGGGGAAGGGGTTGGGGTATCTTTTTATCAGGTACATGCCGTTTCTACTCCTGCACAGCCAGCGGGACGCGGTCAGGTCCAGAAACAGTGTGTGTGTGCGTAAGGTCATGAAATGCGGGAGTGACTCGAGCTTTGAAATGGGGCACGTCCTTTTCTTTTTGTCCCAGAAGAGAAACATGCGAAAAACCTGACAGAATAGACTAATTTTTGATTCACGCAGGTCAGGCTTGGGTTAAAAGTAAATGCAAAGGGCTACTTCAAAACTGAGCGGTGTCCCAGGTAGCACAAAAAGGGAAGAGAACCTGAAAGTAAAATGTATAGGGGTCTTGTGCTAGCCTGCTCGCTAAAAGCTCGGGTATTTTTCTCCAAGGAAAAGGACACAGTCCAGGTAATAGGAGAGAAAAGAAGCTTAAATGGATTATTTCACACACAAAAAGCAACTTATGGCTTCTAGACAGTGACCTATATTCCCCACACAATGATGATATTTTTACGGCGGTGATAGGGTTAATAACCTCACATCCTTCATGTAGTGTTTTTTGAAAATTGAATTTTACTGCTACAAAGTAAATGTAACAGCCCTCTGGAGACAATATTACAGGCACTTTATTGTTTGCTAAGCTGATGTCATCTTTCTACAGACTGACTTTAAAACAAAGGCAGAACATTTATTACAAATATCCCTGTGTGAAAGGAAATCTACTGGAATAGTGTTTAGAAGGTGAATGAATTAAAAAAAAAAAGTATTAATACTTGGCTTTGATCATCTTACACCATAAAGTTATGACTTCAAAATGCCTCTCATGCGATCTCTGGTCAAGGCAAAACTTCATCCTGGAAATTCCTGTCCATGTCGCTAACATTATTTGCCCTCAAGTTGGACTATCTGTAGAAGCTTCATGCATGTTTTAGGTACATTTTTTACTCCGTAAGGCAGTTTCTTAACAAAATTGGGGGGCTTTTGGGAGAGAGATGAAATAGCACCTCTCAAAGATGATGTATGTATGATTTAAGAAATAAAGCATGGAGATTAAGCTCTTTAGTTGACAAACTTTCAGAATCACCCATAAGTGGTGGCTGGCAAGTTTGCAAGTTTGCGATTTAAATAAGCCCCAGTGGAAGGCCCTGCCAGGCCAGCATTCTGCAGGGCAGGTTGCTTGCAACTCACAGGGTCTGGTCTGTGTATCTGACGCACGTGTAATACGGCGTTAAGTTGTTTGTGGATCACACGGGAGCTTCTGAGAGCTTCATTTCCACACCATAGCCCTTAAAAATGTATCAAATGAGCAGGCAGTTTGGCTCTTCCTTACAAGGCACAAGCAATTTGTTTGTAAATCAGTTACCTTTCAAGAAAAGTTAAATTAGGGGCAACTTTCGTGTCTTTGATGTTTTCCCCACTTAAAAAGCCAAAGAGCAAATTAATGATCATTTTTGAAGTGATCGTGATAATGAGGGATATATAATTTAGCGAGCCACACTATCTCGAAATAACTGTTCAGGTAACGGCGTATAAATAACAGCCCAAATGACTGAAATAGCCTGACGGTGTTTTTCTAAGAAAATGATTTACTGCTCTGCCTTTGTCTCTGAAGTCTGGTTAGAAGGAAAACACAGGTCAAGGAAATTGGGTTAGGGAGGGAAAAAGAAAAAAAAAAGGTCTGTTATGGAGTAAGTGTAGAATTGTCTGAATAATGTCTAACAGGGCGTCTGTGGGCACTCAGGACACCAGCCCAGTGCCTCAGCAAAGTCTGTGAAATGCTCGGAGCTGGCTGGTGGCATTTATACCGTCAGAAATGGATCCTCAGGCTCCGCCTCACAGGCTCTGTGAGAGGCTGCGTGTGTGTCGATGTGCAGGTCGTGCCTAGGAGAGCGCTGCCTGAACTGTGGTTGTGCTTAAACCAAGGCCTGAACTGCCACATGTGACACATTGCTCTGCTAATGAGTATATACGGCTGCAGGAGAAAGGCATGCTTTGAAAGCGTACGCCTATTGAAAGCATCTTAACTACAAACCTGCCAACAGGGAAGTTATCTTCTAGTCAGCCAACTCGTGATTGTAATTGACAAATATTAGCCACTTACCGGGCGCCAGGCACGACTTCCCCACCAATAGTCCGAAGGTGAGTCCTCACACGGCCTCACGGGTCCCTGTCAGAAAGAACTGGCGAGGTCAGAGCCTGACACGTCGTAAATGTTCCAACATATAATATTCAGTAAATGCCAGGATGCAATAGACATGCAAGAAAGCCATACACGTTTGTGGAGTGACTGACGGGATGAATTCACTAATGATCAAGGGAAGTCCTTGATTCCGTTTATGGACAAGGAGGGTCTTATTCTCTCTCCTGGTACAGGTCACCACAGCTGTAAGACAGGGCGCGCTTGAGCTGCCCTTAGGAAACGGAGTGGTGTTCACCATGGCAGAGCGGGAGTTGCCACTGGTGATGGCAACAGCTCTCCAGAAAGTGGGGTGATGTTTAGTGGCAGAGGCCACTCTGGCTCCGGCATTCCTCAGGCCTCCTTGATGCTGCTCTAAAAATGTGGTCCTTGCCCTTTCTCCCCACATCCTGTGGTACTGTCGGCATCTCTCTCTCTCTCTCTCTCTCTCTCCTCCCCCTACCATTGGGATTCAAGTTCTGCCTCTCAAGTATCCATCTCGTCTCAGGAAAGAGGGGAAACTGCGCACCTGTTCCTCACTTTTATCCACCAAACTCAAACTTTAGTTGTTCACCACAAATGGTGCTTTCAAACTTCCAACACGTAGGGAAGGGGGGGGGGGGGGAGAGGAGTGGTTCATATTTAAACCACACACCAGTGTTGTGATGAAAAGACTTCTCAGACATCAAGATGGATTTGTTTTATTTCCAAACACCAAGACAAAACGATTACAGTTCCTTTTCGTCTTTAACTCCGTAAGATGTCTCGTGGACAGGACACTCCAGGCAGGACGGTTTGGGACAGTTCCAAGGGCACGGGGCCTTGTATCACTCCCTCCGTAAGTAGAATGAGGCGTCCTTTCTTCTGCAGCCTTTGACTCCCCTCCCGCTTTCTCTCCTGCAGGCCTTCCCTCCTGTATCAGCAGCCACTCTGAGGGCAGATGTGCCTCTTTTACCCTTTGCCAGACCACACCCCCCCCCCAAATCTTCCAAACGACCCCGCTTTGAAGTCTCTATTACCGATACAATCACTTTTGTTTCCCCTCAGTCCCTTCCCTCTCCACTCGAGTGTCTTCCCTCCTAACCCCATTAGTTACATCTGCAGTCCCCACCATTCAGCCGGAGTCAAATCGCAACACGCTTGACATAACTTCGGTTTGTCTGCTAAGTACTCAATCAGCACGCAGGACTCCCTTGGTTTGTAGGAAAGGGGGTAAGAGTGAGGAAGCTGGTTCAGAACTCCCACAGCGATTTCCGCTCTGCCCAATCAGCCCAGCAAAAAAGTGGGAAATTGACAATGAGCAATAACGAAATAAATGGGTTTTAGTTGGGAATATAAATCCCACAGACTTGGCTCCTGATGCCGGTGGTTTGTGCTGTGTCCTTCATGCGGTGGTCAGAGGGCTCCGAGGAGGCAAAGGGATGAATGACGGGGTGGTGTACACAGGTGCGATGTTTGTTCATTGGCTTGGGTCCTTTCCCTGCAGTTCATTCGTGGATTTTCAGGGATCTGTGGACTACCAGAAATTGCATGACACATTTCGTACACCGATGACTTTCCTGGGTAGTGAGTCTATATATGTGTTCAGACCCGAAAGAGGCTCCGTGACCTCCCAAAAGGCTAAGGACGGTCACTAAATAAGGGAAGACACCGATTTTGTCTGCACTTTCTTATGCTCTGCCCGCCCCTGACTGTACATTCTAACATCCCACGTGACTCGAACAAATCAGAAAGTAACAACATAGGGTTTTACAAGAAAATGTACCTTCTTTAAAGAAGAAACATGTTGACACCACCTCCCAGGTTATACAACTCACTTTTATTTTATGATTTGCGTTTGACTGCCATTCAAAGACAGCTCCCCACCCCACCCCCGCACCCTCCGCTTTTAACAATGGGTATAAGCGCACATCGGAACGTAAGCATTCGTTTTTATGCAGTTCCATAGAAAACCCAAATCTTGAGGAACACTTCCCCAACAGCCAGGGAAACATAAACCATTCCTTATGTCAGTCTTGTTAGAGAGGGATTAAGAAACCGGCAATTATTTTGGCGACCCTAATTGTGGCGCGGCAGGAAAATATGTAATTAGCGCGCGTTCCCAGGCCCGCACACCTGCAGCACATCCTCCAGCGGAGCGGCGGCTCAGCGCCTCCGCGCCAGGTTCCAGGCACAGGCCGCCCGGCACAGGCCGCCCCGAGGACACTGCGGGCTGGTGTAATGTGGCTTCTGTGCCTGAAAGAGGCAGGCATTTACCCCGCCGCACAATGGAGGGCATTGCTGCAACACTGCCCTCATTATGTCCCCACGCCTACCTTCGGCGCTGGCCCCGCTTACTCCGTTTGAGGTCTTATTGTGACGGGATAATGGTCCTGTACATTTCTGAGATTCCCTGATTATTCAGCTTATTAATACAGCGCCGGCTTGGTCATCAGGCCACGGGTGCGCAGCGGCAGAGCCGGGACGCTCACCGCTCACCCTGTCAGAAGCTGAGTAGATTCTCGGTTTAAGAATGAGAACGATGGTTTGACTTTTTTGAAGTGTCGAGAGATGGGCTATGGTGGTGCTCTCTGCAGTCGTGTTTGGGGATTTACTCTGTGTTTTCTATATGTCGTTGACTGTTCCCTTTTTTTTTTCACACAGAAAAGGCTTGGGATGTATGCTCACTCATTTCAGTGTTTCAGGGTACGGGAGGACTCCATCACGATTCTCATTAGCTGCTGCTGTTGCGGCGGCGGCTGCTGCTTCTTCTTCTTCTTCTTCTTCTTCTTCTTCTTCTTCTTCCTTCTTTTATTGGCTTTTTACCACACAAAGACAGAAACTCAGATGTTAGCAAAAGGAGTTAGACGAAAGGAACAGTATGCCGGGTGCCTGCTTCTCAGAGAACTCCGCAGCCTGGCATGCTGATAGTTAACAGACTTCTCCCCTAAGGGAGATCCACTGTATTTTGCTATCTGACATGTTGTCATATATAAAGAAATCAATTGGTAATTAAATGATGCACCTTGTGAAGATGACAAAAGGCATTTGGTTGCGAAACGAGAACTGGGTTTTGAGGGGTTTGTAATGAAGGCCTAATGACTATTCATAAGAGATTTTCAGTCCGTTGATCCACTTGACTGGAAAGTTCTGCCCTGGAGAGTTAGTGCTGTCAGTTTCTCTCACCTCAGAAAGCCGCCGCGATCGGCGGTGGGGAGGCTGAGCGAGAAATTAGCTAGTTGTTGCTCTAGGCCTGTCTTAGGTCACATGCAGAAGGCACATCTGGCTTCCTGTAGGTGCAACCTTAGGACATACGCTTTGACTAATTTTTAAACTATAAATATGTACGAGTGACACGGAATAAGTTACCTCATATTCATATTTCTTTGATTTTAGAAGGCAGACAAGTTGTATGGGGAGGCTGCCATGTGGCCTTCTTCTTTCCTTTGGTTTTGCCGGTTACATGTTTGCTTGTTCGGCTGAGAGGAGCTGTTTTGGGAAGTTTGTCTAGGACCAAAGGGTAACAGTCTCCTTGTGTGAGATGAAACCAGCGTGCCTTTGTCGAGAATAGGCTAAAGTCACCCTGCAGGAAGTTCCCTTGAGACAAGTAGAGAGTAAATTACCGGAAAGTGGCTCTTGGGTGTTTATCGTCCTATTGGGCAAAACACAGAACGATGTCAAAATGTATATACATAAGACTAGATATCAGGCTCCCACCACATAAGGCACATCTCTAGAATTACAAAACACTGCTCCAGTGTCCCTGGAAAACAACAAAATCGACAAAACCCATGTAGTCAAAAGATACTAGTTACTGGCAGCCATGGGCCGGGCACTGTGCTACGGACAGAGGAGACCAAGATGAGGAAAACAAAATCTCAGCGCTCACAGGTTACTGAGAAACAGACAAACTAGAAGCCAGATTCACTATAACATGGGGAGTACTGTGGTCAGGTTGTAGAACAGAGACTTAGAATCCAAGAATGGATTTCCTGTGGCTTGCTGGACCCCACAGGTGTTAGAAATTCTAATCTCCTACCCATGTTACTCTTTCCATTGGCAAAGCCACACCAGCCAACCAGAAGGTGTATGGGGGAGCGAGGTGTTCCTGTTACAGATGTGCTCCCGCCTAGCATTCCGACAAAATGAAGTGGCCAGCAATTTCTGTACATATTTACTCTTGGAAAGTGGTCCTTCTTGTTATCTTATCAAGCAGCTCACCTAATCAAAAGTAAACACGTTTATCACCTCATTAAGGCTTGTTTTATGGCCACTCGGCAGTGATGTTTGAGGTGGAAATATCTATCAAACTCCTCGCCTGGAACATCTGTAAGGCGGACATTAAGGCGAGCTACGGAGGTTTTAATCTTTCGATATAAAAATAATTTAACACATAATATGTATTTGAGAGGACACCACTGATGATTACCGCTTGTGTGCTGTGGTTACTGAGTTCTGCTGATGTGTTTGCTGGAGCTGTCAAGGTGGACCCGATGAATGGACAGATGCCAAAAAAAACATTATGCTTATTAATGTACATTGATTGCTTGTTTAGGTTATAAAGCAAATTAAAAAATACATTAGTATTTAAACCCTTTTATAGCAGAGCTAATGATTGCTCATAATATAGTGTCTAGTAAAGAATATTCTATAATACCTGCAAGGCCCAGCTCTGTTATCTAATTAGTAGACTTTGATTTAAGTGGCTATAATTATGGAGGTGAATGGTTGCCTCTCTAAATAACAAAATGGTTGACTTAAATATATAAATATGTGCACTAGATTATTTAATATTTGTAGAAAAGACAAACCTCCTAAGTAGAGAGATGAATTCCACATAGGTGAAACATTGAAAAGGAAAGAGGATGCCAAGAACCCCATTACTTTAGGATACAAGCCCCTGGAATTTCCTCGAAACAGTTACACCAAGGAATACCCACCAGACAGTCTCAGGCAGTTCTCCGTAAGGGTAGAGAAGTGGGGCAAAGGGGATTGTAAATGGCACCACGTCACACAACAGAATGAGGCATGGTCCTTCCACCACATGTTGAACTCAACCATCCCTTAATGGGCAGCGAGGCACCAGGTTAAGGGTTGAGTATGTACATCAGCTCCATCCCTCCTTTCTCCCCGAGGCCCTCTCTGAGTAGGCATTCTTTCCTTTACTCTGCCACTAGCCAAGCCACTTGTATATCACTGCCATCCCGCCAGGTGTGTAAGTTAGGTAACTAGTGCCACATATACCAGTAACACGTCCTTGCCTAGCTGAATGGCCAACTCGAAGGGAAAGAGGTGACCTCTTTTTCTCTCTCTCTATGATTTGCTCTGGCTGTCACTTTTGAAATACATAAATTGTATTCCCCAATAAGACGGTGTCACCTCCTTTGCATACTGTCTGGGAGTTCCCATACTTCCTAACGAGAACCTTGCTGGTGTATATGGTTCTTCTGCTCCCTGACCCATTTCCTTCAAGGCCGTTGAGTCATAAGCATCCAGTACGGCAGTGAGTAATCAGTCCGATAGCCACCATTTGTTTTCCCGTTTAACTTTTGGGGGTTACTTCTGAACCTCATACAACCGCTCAGAAGGGTTTTTTGTTTTTGCACAAATGCTTTGCCATAGCAGTTGCTACCCTATTGGGCTTTTCATTCTGAACACATAGGCGGAGAGCATTGATGTCAGTGCAACAAATAATGTGTACAATTCTTAAAAAAAAAAAAAAAACACTAAATGTACTGAATCCCCACATTATGTGTTCACGCTGCTCTTTCAGGAACTGTTCTAATACAAAGCTCCTATAAACTGATCTTGGTCCTGGCAGCCCTATTGGAGCTAATGGGGCCTGACAGTTCTTCAGTTAAAAATTATACATGAGGGTCACTTTCCCTTAGATTATCTATTGTCTGCCAGCTGTTCACCACTGCAGTGCCTCCCTTTCCTTGCGTTGCTAGAAATGTCTAATTTCCTCATGATGTCCACAGCAACTATGCTTATGGATGGCATTGCCGTCAGTAGGAGTTAAGCACACCTTCATGGGAATCACACCAGAGTTACATTTTCCATTTCCTTTTCCCTTTTTTTATTTTTTTATTTGGTTTTGTTCTGGAAAATGTTTAGATGGCTCATTTTGCCTGTTTCATGCCACAGCACTTGAGTTATATCATAATTTCTCATTTGCTGCACAACTTTATTCTATTTTTATGCTCCCAAATGACGCAGCTTTAAGTGCCCGTGAGTGGCACTTCCGTGCTGTGAGCGCTATCAAAGGCCACCTCAGACAGATAAAATTCCTGTTTTTTTTGGTTTTGTTTTGTTTTTCTCCCAGAGAAGGGAGAAGAGGAGTCATCATCAAGGGCTGCCTTTTGTTTTCTAGACCTATTAAAACGATGGCCCATAGAACCATTTACAAGGAAGGAAAAAAAAATTCACCCAGGTCCTGTGTCTGAATGAAGGCTCTCTTCTCAAATGTTCCTCGTTACTCCAGAGCAGTTATCTTTGGATTATAATGAAAATGAGGCTTTTTTGTTGTTGTTGCTCTCTTTATTTATTTTTTTCCATAATGCCCCAAGTGAGGTGTTTCCCCTAAAGTTATTGGACCTTTTTATCAACAAGTGGCTGAGATTTTATTAAGTCTTCCCCCCTCCCCCCCGGCCAGCCCCCGCCCAACCCCTTACAGAGTAATGATGGCGAAGAGTGGATGTGGTACAAAGGTTACACATTCATTCGGTGATCTTTTCTGCCTTATTGGTAAAGATGGGGAGGTGGGTGGGAGGATATCCTTTAATTATGAAATAAGCTTGATGTTGGTAGTTATTTCTGTAACCTGGTGCAAATGCTGCCTATTTAGGGCCTATTGTTTAGCATACGTTACCAGGAGTGTCATAAAAGCGGTGACCTGTGCTTTCTGAACCCTTCGGCTATTAAGGAGCATGCAGATGATGACTAGTTGCTGTAGAAACCTGGCCATCTAGATGCTGCTGAGAATGCCTGATTGCTTTTTAAACCTTGGTGGATAAGACAGAGACACGGCCGCCGTCGGACAAGGTCATGTATCCATGGCAGGGCCGTGTCTCTGGCCTTTCTATGGTTTGATCTTCCAGGATCCGGGCATTCATATGCAACGGTTTTTTTCTTTCAGGAGGACTTGTAAACTCTTTAAACAGAGGCACACAGTCTGCAATTGTTGCGGTACCGGGTGGGCGTAGCGGAGCGAGGGCTGCAGCCCTCGTCCAGTGGCAGATAGAATAAAAGTGACAGTGATGCAATGGGCCTGGCATGTAGACAGCTCCGTGGGATGGGTGGGTAGCGCGGCTCCTGCCGTCCCTCCGGTGGCGGTAGGCCCTGTAATAGCGGGCGTAGGAAGGGTGGTGAAAATTGATATGCGCTATTACTACATGTATAAAACTTAACACTGGGGCCATTGCCCAGGTGGGGGGTTCCTGTTTATTGATTTTTATGACTTTGTGAGAACACACGCTTAATGCTTTTATACTCCAGGAACTCTGGGAGGGCTCACCTTAGGTAATAAACCTTTTCGTGCTCTGCAATCGCTCACCATTTACATGGGGACTTGCATTATCCAGTACAAAGCTCAGCATCCCCCCCTGTACTCTGTTTTAGGAGTGCTATTAAAAAGCAAAGAAAATAACTCCAGCACTTAGGTTGAATTTTTTTTAAAAAACCTGTCCACCCCTGCTATGAAAACGGCCCCTAATTCTAATTACTCATCTTTCCAAGAAAAAAAAAAAATTAGTCACACCAACTTGTGTTATGTGTTGTCTCCAAGGTTGAAAGCAAATTAGGTTTCCAATAAGACAGTACATCAAACAAAGTAGCATGTTCTTGATGCCGGTGACTTTTTTTTAGAATTATGGTTGGACATTTTTGGCAGACAGATTGTCTTTTTGCTCTATCAAAATGACAGTTTCTTTTGTAACTGCAACATTCGTAATTAGGAGGAGAGAAGCAATCTGCCCAATTTAATATACTAAAAGAAGTTTGGAGTCCCTGCGAGTAATTTCATTATTTTAAAATTGGAATTAATTGGCTTAAAACAATACAGTTAAGAAGTATAAGTAGCAGGATGATGGGAAAAGGTTTCTTTTTCCTTTAAAGGAAAAAAAAGTGCTCTTAGGATTGTACTTGGGCTGAGAAGAAGGTTTTCTGTTTCTGCCAGGTACCCTGCTCTGAGATTCAGAGCAGCAGTGCGAATATTCATCCTCGCAACAGAGCTGAGAGAAGTTGTAGGGAAAGCCCTGGGAACAAGGTCACTTTAAACAAAAAAGTTCTCCAACTTTCCCATGCTTAAGAGGCTGGCTGGGCTTAATTAAAGTCAATGGATGACCAGAAAGAAAGAAAGGAAAAGAAGGAGGAAGAAAAAGAAAGAAGGAAGAAAAGGAAATGATCTAAAAGAACAGCCATATCCACCCCTCTTCAAACCCTTTCTGGGCCACCATTCACAGCCCATACTTTTGCTGTTGACATTCGATTCCTTAAGTCTATTGAGAATAGGATATCTGGAATCCCTGAGCAGCACATGGTTTACTATCACTCTTCCCCACTCCGTATCTCTGATCTACGTCACTTAGGTGGCCCTCACCCGCACCACCACAGCAAAAACAAACCCAGCTTCGCAGGCGGAATGAAATCATCCTAACACAGCGACCTTGCTCTGGACGTGATGTTTGGTTTCGGCAACCCTCCTTTCTGCGGCCCTGGCCAAGCTTAACATTTCCTGTTGGCTCCGAGGGTAACCTTTCTTCTTATTTTCTCCAGGATCTCTCTTTAGGAGACCCAGGGTGTTACAAGCCCATCCTGCACAGGGCCAAAAGTTTGGGGGAGTTCACAGTCATGAATATGGAAGACCTTTATGGTCTTCCGTTAGGAAGGAGGAGGCCTCTGCTCGTTTTAAAGAATACACACAGAGCAAGATTTCATCTCACCCTTCCCCTAGAATTGTTATCACACTCAGCGCTAAAGGAAACCAACTCTTCAGCTTTGTCACCTTATGCTGCACCTTAGCCGACTTTCATCTTTACAGGAGCCATCAAATCTGGATGGGACAAAGACAAAAAAGAAAAGAAAAAGAAAAGCAAACAAACAAAACCCCCCAGTGCTTTAGGTATGGGCTGTTGGGTGTTTTTCTTTCCCACAAGAAGTTACAACACTAAATGCCATTACACATTTTTTGGTATAAGACAGCAGGAAGTTTTTTTTGTGTTTTTTTTTTTCCCCCTCAAAACTTTCTGCTAATAAACTTTGCTCTAAATCTACAGGGGCTATGTTCCAAGTCCCACGCTCTTTTACAAGAATGTTACTTAGAGACTTGCAGTGGGGAGCAGACTTCCCCATGGCAGTTCTGAGACCTGATGTCAGGCTGAGGGGCCAGGGCCTCAGAGTGCAGATTACACGGCACAGCTGTATATTGAGACCTCCTCTAGTGTCTTAATATTTTCATCTATCCTGTTTGTCCTAGAGAAGTGACATTCCCTCCCTCCCCATGTTTCTTCATCCTAATCTACCTAGTTATGTATCAAAAGATACACATTTCTATAACCAGGAAGCCAGGAATCAAATAAAGCACAATCTATGTGAGCACAGCTTTTCTCAAGATCCCTAGTAGTTACCTAATGCTTCAGGCTTGGGCTGACATGGGCTTTGGGGTTATATTAGATTTCATAGCTGTTTCCATTTGTATATGTGCATGTACGTCCCTGTAGGACTTGGGGCTATGCTGACATGTTACTGTCTATGTGCTCACTTACTCTACACAGCAGGCAAGCAGACATTTCACCCCACTCCTCCCTCTGGTCCACATCATTCAAAAAAAATATGGCAGGATGTCTATTCTGAATTAAATGCATCCGAAGTGATGTCTTTTATCAATTCTTTATTCTTGGTATCTCAAAATTCTGAAATCTTCTTCCTTTGTCTCCGAAAGGGGAACTGCTGAAAGCATTTCCACCTGGATGTTTAAATTATTTAAGTTGCAGGAACCAGACCTTTTCCCTCCTGAGTAGTTGTGGGTTTTAAAGGCTAAAATTGCTTCATCATGCCAAAGTGAAAGTATGCATAAATTATTTAGTTAAACCTGAGAAAATACAGACTTTTCCCAGTGATCTTTCAAGGGCTGCCTACTTAAATTTCAGAAGAATGGGCAGGATTTTTTTTTTCTTTCTCTTATAAAATGTAAGTATTTGCTGTGTCTTCCAGCAGCTGAAATGTGAACAAAATTACAAAATGATGATGTTTCTTTAGAAATCCCAGCCTCATAATATCCAGTATATCTATGTCATGGCCAAGGTGAATAGTGTGACATGAATCAATACCACTAATCCCCATCCAGCTGACAAGAACTGGAAGTATTCTTATTTAAAAAGCCAGGTAATGCCAAAACCGGTTTGGCTCAGTGGATAGAGCGTCGGTCTGTGGACTTAAAGGTCCCAGGTTCTATTCTGGTCAAAGGCATGTGCATTGGTTGTGGGTACATCCCCAGTGGGAGGTGTGCAGGAAGCAGTTGGTCCATGTTTCTCTCTCATCAATGTTTCTGACTATCTTTCTCTCTTTCTCTCTGTAAGATATCAATAAAATATATTTTAAAATATATATTTTTAAAAGCCAGGTAACTTGCTACAAGTCTCTTCCAGATGCTAACAGATGCTGGTGAGCATTTCCAATTCAGTTTCTACTTATTTCATTTCTGTTTCAATTATGAAAATACATAGTAAGGTAATTCCAAAATGTTTTTAAAAACTTGGTTGAAATTTCCAATTTGAACTTTTCCTTTTGTAAATAAAAGTGCCTGAAAAGTGTAAGGTAGTTTGTGGTGGTGGCGGTGATGGTGGTGCTGGGTGTGTGTATAACATAGATAACATTAAAGAAGCAATGAAAATAGCCCGCAACTATGGGCAGTATGGGGTCAGTTTCAAGTTCCTATAGAGTAAGGGACTCAGTCTCCGAGGGATATTGTAGAATCTGTGACATTCCTTCTCAGTTTTCTAACCAGAGTCAGCATGAACACCTCAAGGATATCCCCATGATCGAGGGAAGAACAGTACTTTTAATTGGCTACCTAACCTCACATCCTCAACGAAGCATTAATTGTCATAGAAAACAATGTCAACCAAAGAAGTACTTAAATGAGTTTTTCCATACACACCTGACTGTTCATTTGTGGAATCCATTTGAATTTAATGTTCAAATAAATTGGGAGGTGAGAGTGAAGATGGTAGATCAGCATACAACTTTGATGAGTTGTATGGAGGGGAAAAAACCCTCCAAACAAGATAAAAACCTACTGTAGCCCACAGTGATGGACTTAACTTACCCCACTAATGCGCGGTCACCATATTGCACCATATTGCACAGCAGGTGCTTTTCCTTAGATCTGACTTGCTTTTCCCAAACCGTTTACTTCAGTCACCCTTGACCTTGTCTTAGTTCTTTCCTCCTCTTCTTTCCCCTGTCCTGCCCAGGCACAGATGCATCCTCCGAATCAGATAAACAGGGATATTATACTTACACTTCCATACTCTGCTAAATAGCTGGAAATCCTATGTTAGATTTGTACCTCAGAGGTGATGATAGGAGCACAGATATAATCTGGAGTCAGGTAGGATCTGGAGGCAGGACTCAGGCCCAGATTCTGACACGCAGCAGTTTTGGGGAGAGTCCATTAAAATGTCTGAGTCTCAATTCACTCACCTACAAAATCATTATTGGAATAATTGTTCCTTCTTTCTTCAAAATATTGTGATGAGGATCAAGTGAAAAATGTCTGTGAGCAGGCCCTGTGTTGATTATGGCTTAATCCAATAGTCAGTAGATTTGTGCACACATGCCAGGTATTATTATTACATATTACATTATTACAACCTGTCCTCCTAAACGTAGGGCAAGTAAAGAGCTAAGACTCATAAGGGACTCTGGAAGTGGAGATGTTATAGAAATGCTACAGAGACGGACAGTGCATTTTCTTTTGGTGCCTTCTCCTGGGACCCTCTGGGGACTCCGCTCTGGCCAGGACAGCCGTGGGAAACCCTGGTGACCGGGAGAGTGTGGGTAATTGAGAACAGACAGAAGGGACGCTGAGCAGTCAGGTGACTTCTTTCTAACTGCAGCAGGTTCTCAGATCCCTCAGCTGGCCCAAGATGAGAGAGAGCAGTCAGTAGAGAGAGTCTGGCACAGGGAGCGCCAGTCTCAGTGTCAGCTGGTTGTGAAACCTGCTTGTTCGCGTTCTCATACAGAGCTGGGGCTTAGGCCCTGGCCACGGTAGGAATCCCTAGGCCAGAGCAGGATCCACCGCCCAATGGGGGCGTTGGTGACCAAGGGAGGCAGAGTCAGTCGTGACTTCGAGGAAAACTATTGGCTAGTCCCACCAAGCATATGAATGACTTCAATGATTGTAATTTGGGTAAGGTAATGATTTTTTTACACCAGATACACCATATATCAAAGATTTCACGAAAGGCACCCCATTTGAGTCAGCATCAACTGTGATCGAAGTCAGCAGGACTGGTCCAAGGAAAAAAATAAAACTTTTGAATTTGTCTAATTCCCACTGCAGTTGCTGGAGGAAAATTGAAATGAAAGATGCCAAACAGAGATGTGTGACTACGTCTTAAAAGCTTTTAAAAGGCCCACAAACTTATCACTGAAGCTTAGGCTGGGAGCTGGGAGAGTCGCTCATACTCGCTCAACTGGGCTTAGGTTTTAAACTGTTGTTTCCCTTTCTCGTACACTACTACCAGAGAAAGGAAATGCCTAGGCAAATAAACTCTGTTAAAATAACTTTACAGTTGTGACACAGTTTGACAAAAGCAAAGGAAACTCGGAGTCACTCCTCACACTCTATCCTCAGCTGATTCCACAGTGGAAAATAAAATGGTAAAAAAAAAAAAAAAAAAAAAAAAAAAATCCTCACACAAACTTGGGATAGATTTCAGTCTTAAGAAGTGTGCTTCTTAAGTGCTAAATCTTGGACTTCTCCATCTTTGAGATATTATAAAAAGAATTGCAATATGTGTACTCATCATAAATCTTATCAGAGTTTTGTTTTGAAATATTGGGCTGAGCACTGTGCAAAACATGCCACCTGTTCTTTTGTTTTTGTTTTCTAAGATCCTGTGGTTCTAACTCAAAACAGTAACTTCTTGGGGGTCACTCAGCTACCCTGAAATATTTTTTCATCATAATGACTTCCCAGGGTTTAGTGAAGATACTAAACTTAACTTCTTTTCAACAATCCTGTAAACACTATCACATAGAGCAACATTTTGATCAAATTCTCATATTCACTCCTGCTATGCAAATTATAAATCTAACAGAGAGGTGCTATATCATTTTTATTAAACTTCTAATATGCAGCACAAATAGTGTTTACATAGAAGAGTATAAAGTTAATTCCCTCCCGGGAAGCATTTCTAAAAAATATAAATTGTGCTTTGAGAGTTAATCAATTTGCTTTCTCTCTTTTGGCATTTTAATTGAAGCCTCCAAACGGTATACTTCCTCAAAGTATCAGAAAGCAAATATCAGTTGTGCGGTTGTAAAATCAACTCTTAATTTTCTTTCAATGAAGTAGCAGATAGTCAGCCTGTAAATTTTACCTACATGACCACAGAGCCGCAGCGCTGTAAATTCAAAACAGTGTGCAGGTTGGTGGAAATTGAGGTCCAGGCAGCTAGGCATGTCCATAAACTTTTCTCAGGTTATTGGAACAGAACAAATCAAAAGCCGTTCCTGGTTGTATGATATTCTCTTTTGATAGAGCAGACTTCTTGTCGTTAGCAATCCAAGTGCAGAGGTTACTCAGAGCAGAATGTAATTTCTAGCAATCTGACAGACCTGCGGATTGAAGCGGCAGGTTTTCCCTTCCGATTTCAGGGAATTGCTTCTTACTGTGACAAATGATTAGCTGTTATCTCTGACTGAATTTGATTTCTACAAGCAGCTGAGTCAGGTAACTTTGCAGCGTTTGAGGGGGTTTTTACAGGAAATGAAATCGGCTCCCTAGTCATATGTGGACCAAATGAAATCTTCCCTGTCAGGGCAAAAAAAAATGGTGCTTTTGGTTAATTGGAGGCAGATTTAGCATAGAAGGTGTGTGTAGTGATGTCTGTGGTGTGTGTGAAGGGTGTGTGTGTGTGTGTGTGTGTGTGTAGGCAGGCACACCCGGGTGTGTACAGTCACATCCATGAGGGATAAATTTCCCAGTGTCCTCCTAACTTTCAAAAGCCTGTCTTCAAACAAAAACCCTCCATTCCGCACAAGGTTGACACTTTCAGTAGCAACTGCAAGTGGGGACAGTCATGGGCATCAGAAGGATGAGGCTCTCACATAAGAATGTCCTGCTCTCAAAAGAGTTTGAACTGCAGGATTAATCAAAACACAATACATACTCCCTGAGCATGGTTTCAACAAAAATATGCATCA
>NW_023425573.1:59841628-59851628 GCF_014108245.1 Pipistrellus kuhlii
GTCAGAGGGGAGATTTGCCAACAAGCAAGTCCCCATTTCACGTTTCTTTGTGACAGAGAGCGCTTGCATCTTTCCTGCAAATTACAAAACACATAGGACTATGGTAATTGGGGGGAGATTGTTTTATTTAAAACTCGGACAAAAGAAATAATCAAAGCTAGCGTCCCAGACCTTGTGAAATAGCGAGCATGCATCTGGAATGCTATATACCATGTGCATGTGTTGAGGCATCCATACAGCTAGAAGACACAAGAGGTTAAGGTTTCTTCAAAAAGGGAGCAACTTCTTTCCAAATCAAAAGAGCACTCATTTTGCTTATAAGCTTTCTCGTACTACAACTAAGTGATAGAGATTTAACCAAGCTTCCAGGTGTCACAGTCAAAACCACAACAGGAGATGGGAGCATCGCTAACTTCCAGGAGGAACCATGAAGGGGATGGGACATACTTCAAGATGCGTAACCTTCAGGCTTTCCAAGTTTTAAAAAGTGTAAATATTGATTTAAGGAAAGATCAGAATTTCCAAGTTTTCGTCTAGGACACTTTCCAATAATTTCCACACATGTCTAAGAATATGAAATCCCAAATTTTCTTAAGGAAGCCCAACAACACCTTTAAGTCACCAACATAAGAGACACTAAACTAATCAAATGTGCAGCTGCCTTCTGGATATATATTTTCCTAGACACAAATGGCATGTATACTGGAAAACAGTGGATTCAGTACTAGAAAAATCTTTTCTCCAATGGATTCTCTTCTCCAAATTTACCTGAGAGGCTCATAAGGAATGTAGACAGTCTCTTACTTCCTGAGTAAATTTAAATTTAGCACCAATTTACCGTATTTTTCGGACCATAAGACGCTCCGGACCATAAGACGCACCAGTTTTTAGAGAAGGGAAATGAAGAAAAAAAGATTCTGAAACAAATAGTGTCCTAAAATATTTTATGTGCATTAAAACCCAACATCACAGTCATAAACACATGTAATCAACCCTGTAAAGTAAACAGCAGCATTTAGAACCATTTTAGAGCCGGGCAAGCACACAGAGACCACACAGAGCCAAGCAAGTAAAAAAACTTTTTAAAGTATATGTGTAGGCTATATTTGGACCATAAGACGCAGGGACTTTTTCCCCTCACTTCTGGGGGGGAAAAAGTGCATCTTATGGTCCGAAAAATACGGTACTCACTCTAGTATTTTTGTATCGAAACTAACAGCTTCCATAGGACCTCTGCGAAGTGCCAGAAATATGATCTCATTCATAGTAACAAATTTAAATGTGTCTCTTTTGCATGTCCTTTCACTCTATGCATTCCCCCCCATCTCCTCCTTCCCATGACTGCTCACTCCCAATGTTTAAAATCACTTATCCAGCCCAGCTCATGTGATTCAGTCACTGAGCGTCATGTCAACCTATGAACCAGGAGGTCACAATTCGATTCCTGGTCAGGGCACATGCCCGGGTCAGAAGGGGGCGTGCAGGAGGCAGCTGATCAATGATTCCCATCATTGATGTTTTTCCCTCTCTCTTCCTCTCTGAAATCAGTAAAAAGAAAGAGAGAAAGAAGGAAGGAAGGAAGGAAGGAAGGAAGGAAGGAAGGAAGGAAGGAAGGAAGGAAGGAAGGAAGGAAGGAAGGAAGGAAGGAAGGAAGGAAGGAAGGAAGGAAAAATAAAATCACTCATCCATTCCAGAGACATGGGACACTGCTTGAGGAAGCAGCGAACTTGAAAAGTTCACTCGTCTCTAACCTGTTCTCAGCAAGGTGTAATTATAAACCGCTCATTTCTTTTTGTGATTCTGACTTA
Organism: Pipistrellus kuhlii; assembly: GCF_014108245.1. Lineage (NCBI taxonomy): Eukaryota > Metazoa > Chordata > Mammalia > Chiroptera > Vespertilionidae > Pipistrellus > Pipistrellus kuhlii. Next base: position 59,843,437 of record NW_023425573.1, read on the forward strand.
AATGAATATATACTTCCCATTGGAATCGCTACGATAAATATAACATAGCTTAGTACCCAAGTCTAGGAGAGGCCATCCTAAAATATATGTCAGAAAGGCTTGGTGTCCAGAACACCCTAAGTCACTTGCCCTTTCCTGAAGCAAGTTTGCCCACTCTTCTGAGTCTAAGTGATGCAGATCCTGTACTAAGCCAGACGGCTTAAGTGCTGTATGTTTTCATCCTTCCGCTGCCCCCACCCCCGACTCAGTTAGGAAATCATTTCATCCCACTTTCTGCCCTTTTTCTGGAGAATGATGAATTTGGTTTCCCAGTCACTGTTTGCTGAAGGACATGACCACAGGTCAAAGGCAAGGCCAGCTCAAAACAGCCGCTGGTTGTTCTGATCCGGAAGGGACAAGGCAGAGTTTCTAGACCACGCTTCACCTTGCCATTAGGTCCAACTGAGCCTCTGACTTAGCCACTGTCAGCCGCCTGACATCCAACCGAGAAGCAGAGGCGTGGGCGTTTGAAGGTGTCCATGCTACAGGTGCCCCTGGGTGCTGCCGGTGCTGCTTGTTGGACACCAGCGGAGTTCCTGGAATGCAAGGGAGTTGTCATTGCTTTTCGTTTGCCACGGAGGATGTTATGTTAGCAAGGGTTTCGGCTTACATGTTAAAAATTACAACGGTGCCGAGAAAGGAGCCGGGAGGAAATAACAAGGCCCCTTTTCCTGGACAGCTCTCCCTGTCTCCTGGTCTCAGCTTTTGCGCAGACTCCTGAACCCTGCTTCCCCCCCAGCCCGCTTCCTTCTGAGGTTTGGGTGCCTCTGGGTCTGCAGCAGAGGTGCCTGTGGCCTGGCTTCCTCAGTGCTCAGCCAGTTTCTCTTCCTGATGCTGCTTCCCTTCCCTGCTCTGGGATTTCCAAGGCATGGCCTCTCCTCTGCCTCCAGCCCTCCTAAACTGCCTGACGCAAAAATAAATACCTAAGGGCGGCACATCCGCAGCGCGCCCAGGCGGGGTAATTAGGATTGATGCTCTCTTTTAGGGGCACCAAACCCTCATCCTCCCCCTTCCAGTCTCATTTCTCACCTGCTCATGTGGAGCCCACCTGTGGCTTGCTGGCATTGCCGAACGTGGGGAGATTTCCAAGTTCAAGATGAAGGCCGGGTCTCAGGTGGTGGGCCTCCACCAGGGCGGCGGGGAGCTCCCCGAAGGAGCTAAGGACAGCGTGTTGTCCTCGTTTGTGTCCCGGCCTTCCTGTTTATGTGCTTTCCCCGGCGATTCCCACGCCCCCTCTCCAGATTTTTGCTGGGCTTTTATAGCCTCTAGTAATTATATCAGCAGCATGGAGTCTATTTTTATCTCCTTTGGATGTTTGCAACATAAATGTCAAAACCCATAAAATCTCCTTTTAGCATGTACCTTGCGTGCAAGGTTTCAGAACGTGTGATGCAGTGCTCAGAGAGATGCTGTGTCTTGAGATCAGACAGATGAAAAGTGGCAACCTCAGGTTTCCCACTCAGCTGCGTGAACTTTCAAGTAACTTTCTTCTCATTTTGAAACTTGAGCGGCTGCTCCTGCAAAGAGAAATCGGAAGGCAGGCCTGGCCCGCACCTAGGTTAGGGTCTGGGGTGGCCCTTTTCCACAGCAAGTGTCTCCAGACTCCTAAGTGTTATGGTGTATGCTTCACTGTGATGACCTTTCAGTGCCCCTCTGCCAAACTTAGAAATAAAGAATAAAATCTTTGTGGCTCCTGGTATCTACTCTAAATCATAGTTCTAATCACAAAATTATAATATGAGAAAACTACTCAGACCCCCCTGTGACTTAAAATTGTCCCTGGACTGAGCAAATAATAATAATAATAATAATAACAATAATACCTAGCATCACCCTGGCCAGTCGCTCAGTGGTTAGAGCATTGGCCCAGGGACTGAAGGGTCACGGTTTCGATTGCAGGTCAAGGGCATGTACCTCAGTTGCAGGTTTGATCCTCAGCCTAGTTGATGTCTCTCTTTCTCTCTCCCTCCTTTCCACTCTGTCTGAAAATCAATGATGAAAATATCCTTGGGTGAGGATTTAAAAAAAATAATAATAATACCTAGCATCTATTAAACACTTATTGTATGCCAAGCTCTAGGCGCCTCACTGGATTGGACTGATCTAAATCTTCCCAATGGATACTGTCATTCACACACACACACACACACACACACACACCGCCATTCAGTAGAGGAAGACTCTGAGACAGGTTAAAATATCTTGCCAAAACCTTGAAGGAGCAAGTAAAGGAACTAAAATTAAAACATAAGCAGTCTGACTCCCAGGACAAGGTTGTCTCTTCTCTTTTCACTTCCTTTTTGGAATCGGCCCCTTAGGGAGGCCACATGGGGCCGTCGAAGGGCACGTGAACCTGGAATCCCTTACTCAGCGACTAGTGCCGGGTCACCATGCCTCAAGGGGTAAATGGCCTCAGCATGCCATGTGTCCCAGGGCACTTTTATGGCTCATTAGTTTATCTTTACTTTATCATCGATAGGGAGAAGAGTCTAGAGAGCTGGGAGAAAATGTGGTGTTGTCATATAGTTCAAAGTATACTATCATGCAGAATAAACAAGATGGGAGACATAGAAGGGATATTAAAAAATAAATAAAGGCATATATGCTGGCCATAAACAAAATCCAGTGATCAAGGAAAGAATGTGTATGGCTTTGTTAGACATAGGAATATCATCACATATATCATGGGCAAGCGAAGAAGAACCAGTTCAATATAATGTCCTCCACTTTTTCAGGAGCTGCTTATTAATGAACCCAGTCATAATTCCACAGTTACCACTGCAGGGAGTGGGGGAAGCCCACGCTGTCAGAACCCACTTCTCTGTAAGGTTAAGGCCATTACTGGTCAGACGTTTAGCAGCCAGAGAAACACTTGCATGTAAAACAGCACAGGGGCCTGAAGAACTTAGGAGGTGACATTTAGAGAAGTGTGGTAAGTTGTAAACACCAAAGTATTCAACTCTTATCAAACTTTGAGATCAGCTTTCTGAAATTTACAGTTACTAAACTTAATCCTTAATCTTTGGGACGGTGCCCTTATGAGTCATCAAACACACTCACATGAGGAAGTATTTGAGAGAAGACAAAAATGAGAGCAAATTGATTCATGGTCATTTAAAATTCCCTGGGATCTCAGAAAACCCATGGCAAAGAGCACTGGGCACTGGATAAATATTGATCTAGAGAGCCAGAGCCTTGCTGAAGATAAGATATCAGGGCACATGCTCTGTGAAAACAGAGTCTTGAAAACAAAATGTATATATTTTCCACATTAACTCAGCAGAGGGGAAAGCGGGGAGAGTGGCCACGGAAAGGCAAGAAGGACGATTGGATGATATTCCTTAGCCCTTGGCCTGGGGCCCATTTGGGAAAATGAAAGGAAATGGTGCATGAAGTCATCTGAGAGCATCATATGAACATTTGACATTTGATGGTCAAGCAAGTTTAGGTTTGCTCCGAGAGAGGTGGGCCAGCCCTCAGCTAAGGACTCCCCAAGTTCAACGGCTGTGTAAACATTAGAATTTAAATGCTTAATTTCAAGAAAAGAAAGCCTGATGTAACCAATCTGACAGAGCATGGCTATGTTTTACATTCACTTTTAGAGTTAAATTTAATAACTTTCTGACACACCAAGACCATTGAAATAGCAAAACTACCGGTCATTATTATTCTGGGATTCCCTCAACTGGGAAGTCCTATGAGTGACGTTGCATTTGAGCTCAGGTGAGGGTCTTAAATAATTTTCTCTGGTTCTCATGTCCATTTGTACCTCTCCCCCCCCCCCAAAAAAAAAAAAAAAAAGGAGTGGGCGGATTTTTGTCATTTTGTTTTCGGTTGAGTAGCATTGCTGTGTTAGGGGCTGTAAAATGGAAAAGCTCAGGAGGGATGAAGGGCAGTGTCAGTTTGCACCTGAGTGTCTTGTGCAAGGCCAGGGGCCTCCTTCCTATGAATGGGTGTAGGCAGTCAGCTTAACCAAGCAGGTGAGGCGTTCATTAGCTGGGCTGGGCTTTAAGGGGGGTGGGGGAGGCGAGGACCGAGTGTAAAAGAGGGAGAAGAACAAACAAGTCAAAGCATTTGTTCATGCTGCAATCTACACATCAATTATCCCGCTGTGCTAATTACCACCTTTCCGACCCCAGGTACCTAAGCATTCACACTTACTCTTTCATGACTCTGATAAAAAAAAAAAAAAAAAAAGGAAGAAGAAGAAGAAGAAAAGAGAGATGGTAGAAACAGAGGGATAAGGAACCCAGAGGTGAAATATTCTTAGATCGGTTTCCTTTTCATACAAAAGTAGAAGTAATGGGTCTTCTCCATGTCGCCATTGTTGTTGTAGACGGTTGAGCATTTGCAAATGTTTTTTTATTGCACAATATGACTTACTGCCAGGCGCCCAGGAGCGCTTCCATCCAGTGGGTCCTTATTTTGATACTTGAAAGAAGACAGAGAGGTGAGAATTGCCCGTCTGGCCTGAGCGTTTGGTTGTGCCATGAGAATGAGATTAGATCATTAACAGTCGGTGACTTGACAAGGGATTCTCAGGCCACTTTCTGAGGCTGTTCGAACCCTGGGCAGGGAGGAGCACTACCTCTTACAGCAAAACCTTGGTGTGCTGTGCTGCTCACGGACTGAGCCTCCAGCTCGCAATTAAGCATTCTTTATCAGGATGAAATCTGGGCTCGGAATCCCTGTTGGTTTGCGGGCTTCCTTGTCAGGTGCTCATTTTCTCGTTCCAGAGCGGAGTCGGAGTCGGATAAAAAGAAAACCTATTTCCTGTAGCTCATTTGATACCTGGTGGGGATGCTATTCAGGTGACAAGGATACAGGCGCAGAGGGGGAACAGATGTGATTTACACACTCATTATCATTTGAATGGAAGTGCAGATAGGCCTGTTCGGGGGCGGCATCACCTGGACTGCTTTCCTTCTGATCTTGAGCCCATCTGCGGGGCCAGGTCCCCCTGACATCTTTAAATCCCCGACCCCCAGCTGGTGGCACGCAGAGTTTTATGACAGTCAGCAGTCCTCTGAAGCTCCAAGCACAGATGCCATTCAGAATTGTGCTTCACACTGTTTTTTTCATTGTGCTCAGGCTTAATCAGGACTATATCCAAAAAAAGCTTAACTTGAATAATTTCCTTTGGTGCTTCTCCAGAAACCTGTTTGCCACGGCGAAGTTTGTGTATGGTGTTCTCAGGGGCCTCCGATTTCGTGTGCGTGGAGTTAGGTGCGGACGGAGCTGCTTCAGCTCTCAGAAAAGGACCCCAACATGCACGGGACCAGAAGCCAGCGCTGTCATCACAGCCCTGTGTCTCTCTGTGTAACCGGTAGATGGGCTGCAGAGCAGAAAAACAGGGTTAAAAGTTCTCAGGAAAAACACCCCAGAGAAAAGTTTCTATTTGGTCCATTTCGCCCTTCAGAGAGGCTGTTCGGCTTCTTTGTTTTGCTACCTGGAGTGGCTGCTGTCACCAGGATCCCTCAAGAATTCTGCTGCTTGTGGGATGTGTGAATAATATGGGGGGAAATTGCTTATGTCATCTGAAGAGCTCAAGTGATGAATCCTGTACAGTACAAACTGTTTTTTTGGTTGTTTTTTTTTTTAATACGTTTTCAAGAAAGCTCCTTTTTGTCCAGGACAGGAATGCACAACAACCTTGAATAACTTGCAGTGTTGTTTGGAGTGTTCCCTTATCTCAGGCAGCCTGACAGTTCTGGTGGGGAGCAAAAAGTGAAAGGAATCTGTGAGAACAAATGCTGTGGTGGCTCATGATTTTAATTAGGTATTGTAGTAAAGAGAAAAAATATAATGAACACAAGCACATACACATTTTATTTCCCATCTAACATTAACAGTTAAAGAAAACAATCACTATCAAATTACTTTGTTACAGTCCATAATTACAACTCAGGTTACGCTTAACTGTTATTAACAGAATGTACAGTAATATGTTCTGGCATCGTAATATGTTATTGTAGCATTATAATTAATCTTACAGGAAGTATAATAAATTTACAGTATCAGATTGAAGCAATACTGCATATAGATTTATTAATGCTTTTAATCAGTTCTGGCAAAATTAATTTTGTACTGATTGCTTACATTGGAATTTGCATATACTTAGTGAAAGTAATTTATTTTTTATGGATTCCTTTTTATTAAAATAGGGCATATGGCCCTTTAGCTACAAAACTTTGCTGATTCTTTAGCTAAAATAATCCCTAAACATGTTGAAATGCTATATATATCTTCCATTAAAGGTAATTCTCTTAAGGTTTATGTTTAAGCTATATTCTTTAAAATGCTTTTTTAGTTCTCATTTCATTGATCTATTTTTCTATAACTATAATGCTGATCCCATGATGCCATTAGCTTGTCTGTTTTTTCCCCAAGGATCTAAGTTTGAAAAAACATATAAGCCTTAAAAAAATGTCATCATGGATAATGCATTACCTTAACATTTCAGAATGTTTCATTTGTTAATTAAATAAAGTTTCAAAATAATGAAATTTTGCTATATGAAAACCAATTAAAAATGGGACAACTCATGAGAATGTTGTCATTATTTCTAGTGCAAATATATCCCACTATGCCAAAACGCTTTTTATGCTGTACAGTGTATGTGCACAAAAAAAGGCCAGGGCATATTAAGAAAAAAACGTAAACTGAAATAAAAGTTGTAAATTGAAAAATAATAGGGAACATATACCTTCTGGGTCTATTAAAATATGCAGGTTCTCAAAGGAAAGGAAAGTATTCACATAAAAAATCAAAATACCTTTGTGAAACCTGAGTTTGACATATTTCAATTTGTCAAACAATTTGAAAATTTGAACAAATTTATACAGGATGTCCCCACAAATAGCTCCATTGATGTTTCTTTATTTTCAAATTTAACACATTGGAATTAATAATTATTCAAAGCGTGTGTACATTTTTTGGGTTACTCTGTGTATTTTAAAAGGAAAAAGGTGTTCCAATGGGTACTGATTAATTTATTTTGTGACAAAATATCTGAAGAATGACTTTCTTATTCTTCTGAGTCTTAACAATATCAGTGTTTTTTGGCTTGAAAATTGAGCAGGCATCATGACATATAGCATTCTTTTCCTGCCTTAGTAAGTTAATATGAAAACTAGTCCATGGGATTATTATACAGATTCCGGGCAGTTCTACCATTCTAAAATTACTTTTTTAAAAGAGTCCAATGAACTATTTTGATATTGCTTGTGTTCTTCACTAGGATACGTGTAGACGTGTACAATAGTCAAGCCACTGCTCAATACCAAAGTGATTTGCAAAATGATTCTGTGATTGTCCGTCATAATGTATTAAGAAAGGCAGCTCTTAAAAGAACTTCACAATCAGTGTGAGAATATCTATATTTGGGTCTTCACTTCCATAAGAGCCACCCACTTTAATTTATGCATTTGTTCAGCCATCAGGGAAGATTCTGAACTTTTGAGGATTGGTCTTTATCTGCCCTAAACTCTAACATTCCACTGTATCTTAATGAAATGGAGCTTCTGTCCTTTCTGCTCAGGCTTCTGATAAATGCTTGCAGACTGTGTAAACTTCTGAATAATAACTTTCAGTGAGGCAGAAGTCTTCAACATCTTAGTATCATTCTGTGCAGTATTATTCTGCTCTGCAAGATAATGCGTTATCAATACTTCATAAGATAACGGTGCTCAGAGAATGGATAAAATTCATAGTTGCTCTCAAACTGCTCTCTTTTTTAGGGTGTGTGTCATAGATCACGCAGCTGTCAGCCAATAGATAATCTTGATGACTGAAATGAAGCTAACAGAGAAAAAGGTGTCTCATGTCTAAAACACAGAGGAAGGATTTCGTCAAGTGTAGCCAAGAGAATTAAGGGTGAAAAGATTTTAGGCTTATTTGTTTACATGCAAAAAAAAAAAAAAAAGTGTCATTTTTATGTGTCTAAGGAAAGTTCCTCATCACCTCCAGATGTGAAAATTTGCTTTTTCCTTTTCAAAAACGAATGCTGGTGCGAAGGTTTAATTTGTGTAACCTGTTCCTGGAGGTAAAGTGGGGAAGAAGCATATGATGGGCCCTCTCTCTTCAGTGAAGGGGAGAAGGCCATAGAAATTACTGAGCCAACCAGAGGTCTAAAATGAAAGCCCTTTTGTGAC
>NW_023425573.1:59856628-59859128 GCF_014108245.1 Pipistrellus kuhlii
TGCCATCTTCCCATGATGTTCCCACAATGGGGACCCACCCCTCCTCGTTAGAACCATGGCATCGCAGAAATTCCTCTCTCCTTTTACTTAATATGCATACTTTTTGCATAGCTAATCTGAAATGGAAACATTTTTATCCCTATACTCAAAACTGCTTTTGTTTTATCAGCTGACATTTTACAACTCATTAAATTATAATGCGGGCTTAATGCCTTTGAATGTTCCTGGGATAAAAAATTGAAGTGACCAAGCTCATTTGTATAAAGGCTGACTATAGTATGTTCATAGTAGTTCTTTTATTATAACCATGTTTTGTACTGGAGAGCACATTCCATGAGAATGTTTCAAACTGGCGTTGTCCCTTCTTTCTGCATTAATTAATCTTGCATCCCCAAGTGGTAGAGAAAGTTACTCCCATTTTTAAAAATCTTTCAATTACAGTTTGCATTCAGTGTTATTTTGCATTAGTTTCAGGTGTACAGCCTAGTGGTTAGACAATCATCTACTTAAAAGTGCTCCCCATTTTTAAATCAGAAAATTAATGGTCATGCTTCCGTGGCACATGTTGAAATTTCAAAAGAAAATCTCACCCTGGCCAGCGTGGCGCGGTTGGTTAGCGTGTCATCCACAGCACAGAAGGCCTCAGGTTCAATTCCCCCTCAGCGCTCTTCTCACGTTGTGGTTTGGCGCTGGGTCAGAGCCAGTATGGAAGGCAACCAATTGATGTTTCTCTTACATTGATGTCTTTTTTTCTTCTTCTTCTTCTCTCTCTCTCTCTTTTTCTCTGTCTCTCTCCCCCTTCCTTTTTCTCTAGAATCAGTGAAAAACATGTCCTTGAATGAGGATTAAAAAAGAAGAAAAAAAATTTCCATTTGAATTTCTCTTGGCCTTGGTGTACCTCTCACAAGACCCGCCCCTTCCCCCCCCCCCCCATTATAAAATGAGAAATTGAGCCTTGAATTTAGTCCTATGATCTTTATCCACCCAAGTGCAGTGGTAACGAGTTAACTATGATAAAGAAGGGGTGTTGATAAAGAGTCCTTGGAAAAACAAGTCACTGGATAAAAATTCTTGAAGAAGAGCCACATTCTGTCCTCTAGCACAGTACCTGGAAATTAAACCTGGGGGGAGGAGAAGCAATAAAGGGCTACGGTTCAGGTGAAGGGTCCCCTCTACACTTACTGCACATAGAAAACATCCTAAGAAAGCAACGGGGCTGTTACTCTATTGGCTCAAATATAAATGATCTCCAGGCATGTCAGCATAAGAGATTTATGACTTATAAGATTTCACAGGACTTCTTTTACACTTTAAGCCATATTATCAGAAGACATATTTTAAAAATGTGGTTACATGCCTATATCACTTATTAGCTGAAGGAGTAAGCATACTCTCTCCCCTCATAGACCTCCTACTTGAAGACACTTTTGCAAGTAAATTTGTTTTTTAAAATATTTTTGTTGATTTCAGAGAGAGTGAGAGAGAATTATTGATTGGCTATCTCCAGCACACCCCCAACTGGGGATCGAGCCCACAACCTGGGCAGGTGCCTTGACCAGATGATCTCTTGGTTCACAGGTTGACTGAGCCATGCTGGTTGGGTGCAAATCAATTTTTAAATGAAGAAATAACACCAAAATTGTGACTGTAGCTCTAGCACAACACAGCAGCAGAACAAAGAAGACACTGTTGCGATGGTCCCCTCTTTATTATTATTTCAGGGGTTGTCAGTGTTTTGTACCATTTCATAGGCTTCCTGTGGCAATCTCATACACACGTAATCCCGTGGCATTTTTCCCCGTTAGTGTCGAATTTATTTGGGTGGAAGAGCCAAGGCCACACAGCTGGTTACTTGTTGGGACTGAGGCAATAAGACAGGTCTTCAAGCTCATAATTCTGGGAAGTGCCTCTTTATTTCTATTGTTTCCAAACTCTTGTGGGGAAACATGGGTGTATTGTTAGATTTTGGTAATTGATCAAATTGGTAGGCTTCTATAACTCAAATTAAGGGGATCCTTGAAAATTACAATCATCAAAACAATTTAAAATTAAGCGACAATCTCCATTTTTGTGACATGACAGTCCCCAAAAGTCCCAGGGATTTCCATTCCCTTTCTTTGACCATACAGAGCTTACATGTAGATGGCATGCTTCACTGGGGGTGTGTATTATTACATCTATTTTGTGTGTGACTGGAAGATGTGCCTTCTAGCTCTGCCACCAAGTGGCTGCAGGGCCCTAGGCAAGTCCCTTGCCCTGGTGCCTGTATTTACTTCCCTGGTCACATGTCAGAGGTTGACTTCAGGTGGCTTCTCGCGATACAATGTTATGCTTCTTTTTCTCCAAGTACAATAGATAGTAAGCTTCCTGAGGTGAGAGCAGCACATCTGTGTATCCTCTGGAGGTACCACATTGTAGGTATTTAATAAGTGTTCGATGATAGCATCGAAAGACTTAAGTGTTGGCACACTTAGCTTGAGTGGACTTATAGGAAATCATA
>NW_023425573.1:59864128-59901628 GCF_014108245.1 Pipistrellus kuhlii
GTCGCAGTGTCTGTCTGACACCTCCTGTTCTAAGCCAACCATCTAATCATCCTCCTTTGCGAAGTGTGAATGTGATTTCACACTTTTACCTGGTCAGGTAGCTTCTTTATTATTTAACAGCTAAGCACTTGATAATGATGCCCGGCTATTTCTGGGGAATCTCTGGGGAAGGAAAAGTGGCCGAGGCCAGCTGTGATAAAAAAAAAAAAAAATAAATAAGGTAAATGATGTTCAAACTAAAACTTGGTTTGCCACAGGGCGGATGGAAATGATTCGGTCTAGGCTCACTTAGGATGGAACATCGCAAAGGTGTGACAGGATTAGCAAAAGAGAAGTAGTCTTAGTTCCCAGCATTCCCTCTGCTCATCCTTACTTGGGAAGGTGGCCTATAATTTTTTTTAAATGACTCCTAATTTACCATTGTGTCTCCTTAATCTCGAGTCCCAGCACCCAGAGAAAGTCATCATGGTTTACCCCACCTTGTTTTTTCTTTGCAATAAAAATAACTGCAGGTTTTTATAGATAGGTGAAGTGAGGGGGAAGGGAAATAGGCACGAGTCTACCTATTGCATGCCAACTATAAGAGAAAATTAAAATAAAGAGTCTACCTATGTGCTAGTGTGATGTCGCAGACTACACACATTGAACATAGGCAGAGGAATTGTTTAGTATTCTGGAAGGAGGAAAATAAAAGCACTTCCACTAACCAAAGAAAATTAAATGTGAAGGAAAAAAAAAATAGAAGAAAAGACTGATGCCAGTGTGAGTGCGGTGTATTTGTTTTCTCGTTGTCCTGATATACTGTGCCAAGTTTTGTACTCTTTCTGTTTCCAATTTTGCTTTCGGTGAAGGTTTCTCGAATCTCAGCAATCCCACACATAAACATTTATCGTTATATCCATTAAGTCTTAAGGTTTTAGATTTTCAACTATGAGGGAGAACTCAGCCAAAGATGCTTGAAAGATAAATACGTTTAATTAGGGGCAGAGGATGATCATTAAAGGAAGTCTGACTGCTGCAGAAGTCATTAACAATCTTAAATGAAATTTTTATTTTTATGATAGCCATTTACATGTATAATAAGAGCCAATGATTCTTGGGAGCAGTGTGACAGAAAAAGAGTGTGGCGAGAACTCATGTAAGACATACTATTTAAATGAGCTGGTGTTAGCTATTCATATTTGTTAATGAACTAGATATGCAGGGCTATAAGAATGAATGTTCTGATGCTTTAAATTTTAATATCTAGAAATCAAGGGTAAGGACCAATTACTCGAATTTCCAACCTTAAAGGAATAATTAATAACGATATAACAAATGTGCCTCTCCAAACTTAAAAAAAAAAAAAGTTTAATTTAAAAAAATTAAGATTGGTAATTGAAAAACAGCCAAAACTCCATGTTAAGCTGTAGGTAGTATGTGACCACGGCAGCTTTTTCTATGCTGGTCATGGGTCACGATTCTAAATGTTTTAATATACCATAATCCATACAAATGCCTGATGGACCCTGTTAGCACCTGTAGTTAATGGTGCCTGAGATACAAATGAACAGGCTGTTCTTTGCTCTTACCTTGATGGTAAATAAACTAGCATTCTGGAGTCACGATAATTAAATAAAATGTAAATTCCTAATCTCATTGGGCTATTTGGACCCAGAAAGTTTACCCGGTTATTACCTGTCTAGTTCTAATGCTTAGTCGTGATTTATTGTCCTTTTTTTTATTATTATTATTATTCCAAAAGTGGTGCCTTGATGTCTAATGAAAAGAAATTGGTCTTAAAACGCCACTCATTGTTTATCCTGACTTTTAGATAACACATATTTCTCCTGATAAAATATTTTTCTTATTTATTGTTCAAAATGCACACTGCAGACAATCACTCTAATTCTGTTGCTGTTTTATTTAGTAGTGTTTTATCCCTGGTGCCTGGCTGTCTACCGTCCTACCTCAGCACATAGCTTCACTCTGAGATAAGCCCCTCTCCCTTGCTCCCGCTCCCTGGCTCTCTGTCCTTTGTCTGCAGGATGCAGGTTTTGAGCTGAAGAGCGCAGTGGAGTTCTAACTGTGCCTTTCCGGTTCCAGCACAATCAGAGTTTTGTGTTTAGAATTGTCCTTGACATTCTTTTGTCCCACAATGGGGTGGACACAGTGTGCTGGAAACCATGACATCATTATCACTGACACAGACTTAAATAAATCACCTGCATCTTGGCCTCTTTCTGCTTATTCAAGGATTCTTCATCATCAGGAAGAAAGTGCCCTTTATTTTCACAAACCTTCATCCCAAGGGTGACTGGAAAATGCAAACTTTTACAAGTGTTTTAAAAATAAATATACTATGTGGTTTCAGACACAGTGTGCTGAGTCAGAGGTGTCTTGGAAAATGTGTAAGGTTAGGCGTGAGGCGGAGAGACAGCCAGCATGGCCATTAATGCAGAGGGGATATTCCTAACCTCGGAATCGCTATGTTTTCCTGAGCACGGGTCACGTGGAACTTCATAGGCAGATGCACAGGGTTTCAAATACATACTTGGAAAGGCACAGTGTGTCACTTTAATAAATTGAGCTTGGTATTTAAAAAGAGTAGGTTGGTGCTCAGTAAATGGAAGCAAAGTGCATTCTAGGTAAAAAGTGACACCATTGCAGTTGCACCATCTCTGATAAAAGTTACTACAGAGTCCAGTAGACATAAATTGCCAACTCCACATTTGCACTCCCAGCATATTAATAATTTGGGAAGCAACCACCTACTGTCACTTCTCTTTACTTTTTCATAAGAAAATGACAATGAGGAAGGAAGTGCAGCAGAAATCTTGAACATCACCACTATTATGCAAAAAAAAAAAAAAAAATGCTGTTAAACTGTTTTCCCCTCAGTGACTTGATCTCTCAGATGGAAAACTTATGATACTTCTGACTCGCAGCTACCAGAAATCACATGAGAAGAACGAGGAAGAAAGACACAAAAGCTATATTTATATCTAGTACTGAACTTCTGAGAAATACCTTCATTTCATTCCTTGCAGAGACTGATAAAACTACCAGACGAGGGAGCCTTTCAAACGATCAATTATTACAATTGATAATGCAATATTGCTATCTATTGAACTTCTACATGTTTTATGCAAAATGTCTCTGTGAAAATAGGCCTTCAAATAAGAGACAAACCCAGGGCCATGAATGAATTCAGCGTGGTTGTACAGTTTAAACAAATATCTTCAAATGTCCTGAATGTTATATGTTCAGTGGCATTAAATTAGCATCTATTTATTTTACCTTTCAAGCCAATAATTTTTCAGTTCTGAAACCAGAAACAGACAAGCCGCAGGGTACTAATTGTAAAACATATATTCCAATTTGGCCGTAACGTTTGCTAGAACTTGTTCCTTTATCAAATGATTACGACTAAAATGTGATGAGCAAAAGATGATTAGAATAAATTCGGGAACTCAGAGACCCGTTTACAGAGTTGCTCTTGTTTTAAGTACAATAATTATCACTGGGAAGTATTTATACTGGATCATGTTTGGTTCTCATTAGTACTGTTGCTGTCAAGATACAATTTTTTTAAAGTCCATGTTTCACTTATGTATTTGGAGGATTTTGAACCTGCCGCTGTTCTTCGCTGCCCTCTCGCATAAACTACAATTTGGTGGGCAGAAAAGTCAAGAAACCTCCTGTTTTTCATACTCTTCACGTTAAAAAAAAATTGCAATTTTAGAAAATGGCCTTTTATCATGTATGCGTCTTCAACTTCAATGTTACATATCTTCATCTTATCAGAACATTGAGCTCTTGTTCTATCTGTATGTTTTCCTCAAAAATGACTCTGATTATCTCCTGGGGCATAAATAAGAAAGGGAGATATTTGCAGAGGGGTAAGGAAAGGAAGAAGGAAGGCATGATTTCGAAGGTTAGATAAAACAGTGAAACAGGTGTTTTTAATGCTTGTCTTATAAACTGGGCATTTTGAGTTTCAATATGTAGAATATATATATATATTTATGCATGTGTATATTAGTGCCATACAAAGAGGAGACAAGTATGAAAATAAAATAAGAAATCCTGACTTGCCTCTAACCATCCAGGGTTACTTGAGGCATAGCAGCTAGCATGGCTCTTTGTAAGTGCAAATACTAGTTGCTTTTGACTCTTATTGAAAAAATAATATCTTTCCCCCTGTTTGTCACTAGAACTGCCACCAGAAGAAAAGCCCTTCATTTGCCCCAAATAAGCACCTCTGTTTTTCACAGCTTGCAGTAATGCTTAAAGTAAATAAGTTCTTGTGCAGCTAGCACTATTGGATTCATTCAATTGCCTGAACAAAGCTATTGTTTAGAGGTTTACAACAAGCCTTTTCTGTGTTTCCTTTCAAAGACTCTTCCTTGTTCCTGTGGTTGGCATGCTTAGTATAGTAAGCCTTTTTACAATTTTCAAATGCTAAAGATAATTTTCCCCCACAGAAGAAATGAAGGAAGACTATGACACTATGGGGCCGGAAGCCATGATCCAGACCACAATTAACAATGGTACAGGTAAGTGGAGTTGTCCTGTGTCATGTGGATTTAGTGAGTTGGGGAAAGAATCACTGACCCTTCCATCTGTAATTCCATGATTTCACAATCAAATTAGACATTACACATCTCCTGTTTTGTTGCAAATCAGAACTCTCTGTGTTTTGGTATTTTATTCAGCAAATATACCTTCAACCCCTCATTTTCCTGTGAATGTTGCAAAAGCTGAACTAGATGAATAAACCATTTCAAAACATTAAGTTAGCAAATTTCTGTAATTTTTACTTTAAAAGATTGAACAAATAATTTTAAAATCAGAATAAAATATGCTTCATCTGGCCATCAATTGACATTTGCCATTCAGGATTCAAATGATACAGTGTAATTTTGTTTGTAAAATGTGTTGTTGTTGTTTTCCAGAAAGGTAAACCAAATTTCCATGAACGTTGATCACAAAAATTGGTCATCTGAGTTCCTTTTTATTCTTTCTTTATTTTTAATGCTCAGTGCCCTCTAACACTTCCAAATAGTGTTTTCTAAGCAAAGGTTTTATAAAGAAAAACTGACAGTTTTACTTGTTTTTAGTGGAGCTGAGAGAGAGAGAGAGAGAGAGAGAGAGAGAGAGAGAGAGAGAGAAAGAGAGCAGGTAGTAAGTGGTATTTTGTTTTCCTGGGCTACTGCTGCTGGATGGAGTCTCCAGACAGCTGTCAAAGTCCATGTTCTGTTCCCCAACAGCATCTTCTCTCACATTCTCCCAGCGCCAGTGCAAATTTACATAGACTCACTGTGTTTATCTCTTTTCCTGAATAAGGCGAGTTCTTGTTGGCGTTTCAAACAGCCCTTCACACTACCAGTACAAATATTAGCATAGTGCCCCGTATTAATGACCTCTTCCAAAACAACACCAAAAAATAAAATAAAATCACATAACTACTTCCACTCAACTCACCAATCGGGAAAAAAAAAGTTACAGTTTTGTGAAGTTTTAGAAATGTGAATGATTAAGGTTACATTCATATTTCTCTTATGTTGACGAACATCATAATAAACTGCTCAGTCTGTGCTACTATTTAGAATGCTTTTATTAATAACTTACAAGGTACTAGTTCACTTCCTTGGGTGTAAAATAAGAAAAATAATGAAAATGTAGTTACAAAAAATAAAACTGCACAATATGGGATTTGGGAAAAAGCATAGTATCCTAATTTTTAGGTGTAGCTCTGGCAATAACTAGCTTCTAACCTTGGGCAAGTCAATTACCCTCTTTGGAATTCACTCTTTACACCTGAAACATAGATTGAACTAGTTGCTTCTTAAAAGTGTTTCCAGTTTTAATAGTCTTTATTGCAGGGGTATCCTCACCATGTCAGATAGAAACAGTACAAAATAACTTCACATAAAATCATCATAATAAATACCATATGTAAGATACTTTCTACCATGTCCCAACTCATGAGGTCAAATATGGATTCATGTTTCTTTTAAAAATATTCAATAAATATTAAATTTCAACTTCAAGCATAAATAAATGCTAATTTTATTAACTTTATAGGCATTTGAAGTGTCACAAAAGTAAATTTATTCCACAAAGTGACAGTTTAATAGCTGTTTGCACGCTAGCTTTAAGATTCCTTTTCTTATACCGCTTGCTACTCCTTATAGTTTATATGTAGTCAGTCAATAAATAAATCAATAAGTATTTATTGACTGTCTTCTCCATGTTCACTGTTGTGGGTATGTGTGGTAGAAGATGAGCCAGGCAGTCCAAGACATGGTTATTATTTAATGTGGAAGATGAGACTGACACTCAAAAATAATAATTAATAAGTGAATATATGTAATAAATATGCAACCAATGTCAAGAACCATAATTATTTCAAATTATAGAAATGAGAGGAATCTCATCATGTTAGTATTTAGAAAAGGTTTTATGATGGTGCTGAAACTTGAGCTAAGTACATTTTTCATAGGCACAGAGGAGTGAGGAAGAGCTTTCCAGCAAAGGAGGAGTATGTTAGCCAATGAAGGAAACTTCAATATTTATTCAGAAAATAGGAAAAGGATTTGGCCGGGTCCTAGGAGGCAATTCGTGGAAATGAAGTGGACATTTTAAGTGGAAGCCAGCTGATGGAGAACACAAAGCAGCAAACACAAGTTTGGGTCATGTTACACTACCGTGACTTCTTTAGGGGAAAAAACCATCTAGACGTCACTGTAGTCATTCAGGCATAAAGTGATAAAAAGCTTGTCCTAGGGTGGTAACCATGGTGACCTTAGCAACATGACTTCTTACAGATGGACCCAGTGATCCTCTCAGTGATGGAGTCAAAATAGCTTCAAGATTACACTTAGTGTTTTAGAATACGGCAATACCTGCTATTTCTAGATAAATAGGAAAAAAAAAAAGATCCAATTTTGGGGAGAAAACCTTGAGCTGATTTTTAAACACAAATATTTTCATATAAAAGTTAGACAAATATGTAGGAGAAGATGAGAATGTCCACTTGAAATGAAGAATTGAAACTCAGGAAATCAGGGCTTCAATTTGAAAATATTTGAGAATCATGTAAATATATTCAGATAGTATTTAATATTTTGGGACTATGAGTCTTACAATGGAGAGTGTGTTTATTGAAACAAGTAGAAAGCTGAGGACAGGCTTCCTGGTGGGTAGAAAGAAAAGTCAAATTCATTGAAAGAAAAAATATTTTAAGAGAGAAGAAATATGAAGTATTCAGAAGGCAAAGAAAGAAAGTTTCAAAAGGGAGAGAATGGTCAATTCAATCAAAAGACTCAAATAACTACAATTGTGAAAGAATGCTGAGCAAATACAACAAACTTGGTAATTGGGAATTTACTGCTGATCCTCAGTTCATAACTCAGCGAATTATGAACTGTTAGAGAATAAATAAATATCTCCTCCCCACTGTAAGTTACTATATTTTCAACTAGCATCTTTTTAGATGCTAACTACTTGGGAAATTGAAATAAGATATGTCTTCTGATTGAAATTACTTATTAATGAGCCATATATTTTTCTTCACCCAAATCCTTCTGATGAAGATCCCGCTGACCTTCTTCTGTAGCCATCCCAACTTAACTGATATCTTCCTCAATGAACTCTTATAGAACATTTCAGCTAACCTTTCCTTAGAGGCTGTAGTGTGCTGTTAATTAATATATTGTCTTTTCCAAATTAGATTGCAAACTCTAAAGGCCTGAATTGTTTCTTAGCTACCACATTGTCTATAAGTGTGCTTTAAAATTAATAGGCTCTCGATAAATGTTTCTATTAATGAATGAATACGGAACTGTTTAATGTCAGATTCCATTTTTCTTTTCTAATCAAAACAGAACCAGTAGACACTGGAATAGATACATTTTTTAGAAATTGCCCTAACTGTTTTGGCTCAGTGGTTGGAGTGTCAGCCCACTGACTGAAGGGTCCCAGGACACGTACCTTGATTGCAGGCTCCATCCTTGACCCTTGTTGGGGTAGGTACAGGAGGCAACCAATCGATGTGTCTCTCCCAGATCAGATCGATGTTTCTCTCTCATATCAAAGTTTATCTGTGTCTCTCCCCCTCCCTTCCATTCTGTCTAAAAATCAGTAGGGGGAAAAAATATCCTACAGTGAGGATTAACAACAACAACAAAAAAAGTTAAGCAGTTTTTACGGTAAAAAAAAAAATTGTTATTAACTGGAATAACTTTTAGAGGGATGACAAAGGCAATGTCTCTGATATTTCTCTCTGAATACTCATCACACAAAATTCATTCCTAGAAAAATGTAAAGAAAAGACCTCTGAAGTTCTTCCTCAATTTTACAAATATACTAAATAGTAATGTTTAACTTTATATAAATAAAGTAGTCTTTTAGAATCTAAAAGCATCTCCTTCATAATCTGCTAAGTTTAAATCTGTAAGAAGAAGTGGGAAGATTTAGTTAAATTGAATCACAGAATTCTAAAATTAAAAGTTACACTCCAGAACAATTCCTTAACTGTAATTTGATAGTTGAGGAAACTTGAAAAAACAACAACAACAAAAAAAAAAACCTGCCACATAGCTAACTGAAGGCAGATTTGGAAATAAATCTAAATCACCAGACATTTCCTTTTGCCATAAAAGGGTTCCCACCACTCTGAGGAGCTGATGCTGCTAGAAACTCTTTGATATTTACCTACTTTGTCTAATTCATCATTAAATACTATGAATTTCTACTGTCACACTATCATACATCACTTTTATCATTTTAAATCCTCATCTTTCATTTGAGCTATTATAATATCTTGCTAACTGGGCCCCCAGTTTTCAATTCCTAGTTTCTTTAATACCTTATTCACCCTAGCAAAGTTAATTAGAAGTTGATTTTGTGACACTTGGGACAGATGGATAATAGTAACTCATCCCCCATTCCATTTCAGACTCAACCTTGAATGGTTCTCCATTGTTTTCAGAATGAGTAGGCTTTTGGGCTGAGCTGGCCTCCTTATGATCTAACCCCATCTAGCCTTTAATACCACTTCCCAGAATATGCCCCAGCTCAGAAAGGCTGTTTACCGTTTATACTCCTTTGCCTTTGCTCGTGGTTTGCCTTCAACCTAGGAAGCCACTCATTCTTCCTTAGCCTGACAACATCACACATGCTGGAACTTTCTTAGCCTGACAACATCACACACCCTCTGAAAGGTCATTTGCACCATCTCCATCTTATAGTCTCCAACTCAGGATTAACCATTCATTCCTTTGAGAGTCTTCTTATAGGATCTATTTCATTCTCTCTCATATTATATTTAGTCACCTGTAGGTATGTTTCTCCTCACTAAATTGTAAGCTACTTGAGGTCAGGAGTGGTATGGGGTATTAGTTGCTTTATTACCATAAATCCTAGAATGGTCTAGGTCAGAAGTTTTGAAAAAAATGAGGGAGCAAATGAGAGACAAACAACACTTGGTTTCCCTTTCACCTTTTCAAACTGACATCTTTCTGACCCTTGTCTGAAATAACTAACCAGGCACTTTCATCTCTCATTATTCTAGTCTGCTAAAGAAGAAACTCTTCCATTACATTTGATTGTTCTCTAGCCTTCATGCACTCCTCTATTTTTCATTTCACATTTTTTCCAATAATTCTTTTCTCATTGTTTAAATTTCCTTCTTAGTCTCCTTAATTCACCTTAGTACTTATCAGGCAAAATCCACATTTTTCTCTGGTATTAAGTGCCATCCACTTCGTACCAATAATGATTCATTCTTATCAGACCAAGTCCTCGGTAATATCCAGAATCACATTTATGCCAACCTCAATCTCTGCCCATGCTTTTCCTTGACACGATAATCTCTCTCTCCCTTTCCCTCCAGTCATCCAAATTCTCCCCACCCTTCAGGGCCAACTCACATCCCATTTCCTTCATGTGGTCATCCTTGAATACCCAAACCACACCAATCTCTTCCTCTCTGAAACCCCACCACCCTCAGGTGCACATGACTAATTTGGGCATGCTGCATTGTTCCTCTTTACTAGTATAGTGTTTGCACCTCTTTCACCTAGTTAATTTCATGAGGATAAAGCAATTCCTTCAGCTGTAAAGTGGAGGTAGATTATATTAATACCTACCTCATAGGATTGATTGTTGAGGTGATTAAATACATTATCTACACTAATAAAAGAGTAAAACGCAAATTGACCTTATCTTTGTGATGCTCACCAGGCAATCAGGAATGAGCATGCAAATTAACCCAACAAAGATGGCGGGTTAATTTGCATACACAGGCACCAAGTAGCCAGGGGCGGGACTCTGGCATTCTGCACCACCTCAGCCTCTCCAGGCCTCTGGGCAGCGTTGAAAGGTGGAAAGGTGGCTCTAGGCTAGAGCAAAAAGCCAGGGGAAGGAAGGCCCATTCTTGCACAAATCTTCATGCATCAGGCCTCTAGTATATATACGTGTGTGTGTGTGTGTGTGTGTGTGTGTGTGTGTATGTATATATATATATGTGTGTGTGTGTGTGTGTGTGTGTGTATATGTGTGTGTGTGTATGTATATATATGTGTGTGTGTGTGTATATGTGTATGTGTGTGTATATATATATATATATGTATATATGTGTATATACGCATATACATATTAAAAGTGCTCCCCAAAAATATTTTCTTTAATAAGGAAACTATTCCCTGTTTCCCTCAAAGTGTCCATTTCAGCAGTGAATACACATGGTACACATTATGACTGATAAAATGAATAAATGAATGAACAAGTAATTGGTGGAGAAGAAATGGATTCTGAGAAGGAAGCCCCAGTAGGGGAAGGAATTCCCTGTGGAGGGGATTAAGTCCAGCATCTTCAGTGTAAAACCAAGATTTAAGTTCTTTACGTCAACTTGTTAAAGGCAAAGGGCAACATCACGATTACTACTTTTGACAACAAAGTTAGATTCGCAGCATAGCAAAATTGATTTATAACAAAATAAAGCATTGCAAACTTTGATTTATATTAATAATTTTTCACATTTCATGTAATGTTTCTATGTTAGTTTTACTATTTTAAAAATGAAAGAAATTGTATGTTTTAACACATAAAACAAAGCATATATTTTCACTAGAAACCTTACATCTTTCTGATGTTAATCAGCTTCAAATTCAGAATGAAATTATTAAAAGTAGAAGTTTTAAGAGTGTGAAAAAAAACTAAACTAAACTGTTTTCCAAAAAGATTAGAGAAATGGAAAAACTTAGGAGCATTATAAACATGAGTTTGCCTGAGAGCCAGTAGTAACAAGGATCTATGGTAGGTACATGTGTGATCATTAGCATTAATGCTGCTTCACGTGCATTTCAAGACCCAAAATAGGCCCCTGTTGTGTTCTCTTTGAAAGTGTGGAAGTTATATTTACTCAGACAATCTACTACTCTAGTTGTGAAGGGCTACTAATAACCACCTGCATCGTTGCTTGCTTTGCTGGGAAAAGAAAAACACCTTGCAGCTAGAAACCGGGCAAAGCCAATTTAGGTCCCCATTCTTAATCTTACCTAATGCAAGCGAATTATTATCCAAAAAGCCACTACATATATTGACTCTAAATATAGTCATTAAATATGCTTCCAATATTTTAAGAATAATTCATACCTGCTTTTACATATGAAAGGCAAATGTTGTTTTGGGGTGCTCCAGATTCTAGAGTTAGATAAACTACATTTGAATTTTGTCTCTACCAATTACTTGTTACATGAACTTGAATATATAATAAGCCTTCATTTCTACATCACTAAAGTGAAAATAATGATTCCCTGTGTACAAAGTCTCATTGTAGGGATTAAGCGGCAGGGCATTTTTAAAATACTTAATACAAAGCTTACCATATACGAGATGCTCACTTGTTTTGTTTTGTTTTTGCCTATTTGCATGTACAAGTAAGATTTAAACTACATTATTCATTAAGAAATACTATAAATGTATTCTGAACTGTTTCCTCCCTTCACATTGGTTCCTCACAGACTCCTTCTCTAGAAAACAAAAATACACTATTTAACAAATTCAGAGTGGAAGTACTAACCATCAATTTTAAAAGCCTTTGCCAATTAAATTCCTTGGACTTCTTGGAAAACTACCCAGACAAGTTTCCTTTCACTGTCCTCACAATGCATTTGAGGTTAAAATATGAATATTAAGAAGGAATAGCTTAATTTTCAATCTAACATCATCTTTAACTAGCATCCTTTTTAAATGTGGAAGAGGGTTTGGTAGTCTTTATAATGTTTGTGTATAATGATGATGAAAGCTATCAGAGATTTTCCTTTGCTTGGTCACTGATTAGCATCAGGAATCACATTTTTTTCTTCTTCCTGCCCTGGATAACAATCAATAAACAACGAATAAAATGTTTGTCACTTGTTAATAACCACTAAAATAGTTAGATTCATCTTCTTCAGTCAGAGTATTTGTTTTGTGCAAAATTTGAACTGAGGCTTAAGAAAGAAACTTTAAGGAAATAGAAAATCTAATTCCAGTCCTTAAGGAATGAAAAATCTAGTGTCAGTAGAAAAAACTAAAACCTTAATGACAGAAAGGCAACATTTACAAATCCTCATTAGCTACTCAGATCAGTAGTCACTTAGGGAGACCCTACTAGGTGCAAGGCATTTTGGTAGGCATCGTTAAAGATACAATGAATAACCACTGTCATTAAAGGCTTACATTCAATTGGGTGAATAAAACAATGGTGGATGAATACGAAATGTTTAATACAATGTTAGACATCCTAAATGTGTAATCATTGCTAGCCATTCTTATTAATTATTTAAATAATATATGGATTAATAAGTTTATTTGAAACACAACAAAGCTATGTAAGTTCGGGTGAAAAAGCGTTCCATATTGCAAAGGGCTTCTGACAGAGTATAATTTCAATTATTGGGGACATGAAGACAGGAGGTTGTAAACTTGAGGGAAGATTCTCTTCAGGACAAAGGCTTGTTGAACATGCCTCTGCAAATGAGAGCAAGGAAGAAAGGCTGAACATGTGAGACAGGGTGAAAGATGGAATAGGTTATCAGAAGAGCTGTGAGGGTATAGCTCTAGAAGACAGCCTTGGCTTTGGGAAGAGACACATGTTTAGCAATAAGATTTTAAAAGAAAGGGAGAATAATGGCAGAGATATTTTGGTTGAATTTAAGATAGTTTAGGGAATTCACATCACATAAGTTGCATTCTTTGAAGTAAGTAGGAAAAGAACTCATCAGTTGTCAGACAGTAAAGGGAATGAGAGAAGGCTTGGAATCTTGAGGGGTGAAAAAGTAGAGTAGTTGCTGTGGACAATGTATGGAGATTCAGTTACCATAAAAGAATATCCTATTTTGATAACATAGACCAGTGTTCAGTAAGCCATGGCTCTCGAGCCACATGGAGCTCTTTGGCTCCTTGAGTGTGGCTCTTCCACAAAATACCACGTGCGGGTGCGCACATACAGTGTGATTGAAACTTCCTGGCCCAAGCGCAGAAGTCACTTTTTGGCACTATGAAGCCAGGATTCCCCATGGACTATCTTTTGAGTAATAAAGTTTTCCAAAATGACAATAATGGCAGCCTGGGGTAAATATAATACTAGGACGAGTGCCATTTTACTAGAGCTATATAGGTAGTGTTGTAAAACATAATGGAGAAAATTGATGACTTAAACTACAAAAATTATGATTAGAGATTGGAGGTTTTTTGAGGGTAGAGGTTAAGTTTGCTCTTTTGTGTATTTCCTCTCAGTAGGCACCATGTTCACATAGCCTTGGTGGTTGATAAAAAGGGTTATTTGTTGAATTAATGAATAAATGAATAAAAACTTGATGATAAACAAATTAATAAAATAGGAACACTGGTTTGAAAGGGTAATGTGAATTAAGAAGTATGTTGACCCACCTTCCTTGCTCTTTGTGGGAAAACAGATGAAAGCAGGAGTAGTAGCTCCATAGACAAGGCTGTGAGGGATGGAAATTATTGAGAGATGACACAGTTTCATCCATTGGAAGAAGTGGATTGCATGAGGAAGATATCATTAAGCATGTGGGAGACTAAACAAGTAATATGCTAGATGGAAAAGCAAAATGAACTGCGAATAAAGTCTCTAATCCTAAATTAAACTTGAGATACTTTTATTTGCTATAGCCATAATAGTTCATACAAATTCACCTTTGCAAGGTGCTTCATGAAGTTACTCTGTATTGAGTGCCCTTAGAAACATGAAAAATAAGAAAAGTCCAAATTTGGAAAATTTACAATTCTTAAATATTAAATGGAAATTTTAAATAAGCATCTCAAATGGAGAATTTGAAGTACTTTTATGATGTTTTTGCTTTGCCCCGATAGACTTAGACATGGATTAACCAGTAAGAAATAAGAAGGGACATTAAAAAAAATAGAGGAAGAAATTAAAATGTAATCTTTTATTTACACTGAATTTGGCATTTACATTGGCTTTCCCCATACAAATTTCATGATGTTTTAATGTTGTTTAGAACTATTTATAATGTCATAGTGAACTTTTCAGCCTCTAGAAGCTATTCAGATCATAACCAAGCAGTTGGGGCATGATGAGAAACTACCACGATGGGGTTCTCTCATTCTTTCCCTCATAATGAGTCATTATGATATGGTTGAAAACTAATGGGTTAAGAGTGGAGACGCATGAATTCTCCATCCAGCTCTTCTGGAAATCATTTGTGTCACTTTGCATGAATGGTGGACCTCACTGTACTGTAGTTGTGTCATCTGGTAAATGAGGAAATTAGACTAGAAATTTCGGACTCCACACCACCCTAGCCCTCTTTCTATAATAATAACATTTTACCCAAAAGCATGGACAAAGAAAACGAAAATCGAGGGGCTGCTATGTTTGGTGTGGGAGGGGGCCATTCTCTGGGATCCTGCCTCATTATATCATCATACCCAGGACAGCATAGTCACAGGGCCCTGAGCTTGAAGGGCCTCACTCTTGGCTCATTGCTTTGCTGTTGACATGTTGCACTAGGCCCCACAAATGATGTAGCCAGACCTGCTTATACTTCAAACAATGCACTATGAAAATAGCAGAGTATAAGCCAGAATGGAAAGGGATGGGATCAGAGATTTGAGTCCTAAAGTATCACATAGAAACACGAATTCTGTTCAGGTTTACAGAATCTTTTCCAGGTGTCTACTGAAAAATTGAATCTTGAGTACAGATCTAGATCTAGATTCAAGATCTTGCTTGAATGAGAAGCATTATGGGCCAAGGTATAACTCTCCTCAATTGATAATAGTGGTGAGGTTAGCAGGCCAGCAAGCGGTTAAGCCTCCTTAAGCACGAATTCTGAGTCTTATTATGAACCCAGGGAAAGTGAGGGAAATAGTAAGACATGTTCTGTGCCTTTATTATTATCTTGGTTTAAAAGGTTCCAAGTTTACCTGGAGATTAAATTTAAACTTTTTAACTAGCTAGCTTTCTTATTTGGGTAACAGAAGTCACACAATTTTGATCATGAGGTACTTCTCAGCAAGGGTTGAGTGGATATATAGTGTTAACCAATTGTGCAAGGCCAGATTATTAGATAATTCAATTTAGTGCCTAAACACTTAACAAGGGGTCATATTCATACAAAGCATGCCATTTTCTTCTTTTGTATGATAGTGAAAACATTGTTATATGATGGAAGAGTTTTATCATCCAGTTAGGTATGTCATACAAATTATTGTTTTAATTTTTAAGTTAATTTCCTACAATAAGTTTTCAAAAATAAAGTAGAGAAAAGATAGGTTCTGAGCAGGGAAAACAGAAGTAGCAGGTTGGCAGGTTGGGCAGGAGGGTCATTTTCAGACTATAGTCAGTGTACACCAAGAAGAGCCTGTCACTGCCTGGCTGATGAATGCCGTGGTTTTATTAGTTTTGTTTGTGATGAGAAGCAGCTAACTTCACAGCAAGGGTTCCCACATAAAAGAACTGACATCCCGAGCTTTCTGAGTGTCTCCCTCTTTCATTCAGCAAATATTCAGTAAGCACTGTGTTCCTTGTGGCAGCATGTGTAGTTTTCAGGCAGCTCCAAAATAGAGTTTCTAAATCTGTGGATGTGGATCCTCCACCAGAAAACTGTGTTGATTTGAGTTTTTAATCTAGAAGAATATGGGGGCGGGGGAAAAGAGCAAATTGATTAAGGTGATTAAGTGAAATTATGAAACTTTAAGGATACCACAGAAAGTATATATTGGCTCATTTTACAGGTGAGGATATTGAAATATAAAAACAATAAGTAGCTGAGCCAATATGAGGAGTCCAGTGACCAGAACCTGGTCTAATCATTTAGTGATTGAGCATTAGCTGTGTGCTGGCACAGTACAGGGGCCTGGTAGTAAAATCAGAATAAGACATGACCCATGCCTCTGCCAGCTCACAGACATGTAAACAACAGATAACAGGTGACATAAGTTTGAAAGTTGAGATAGGCAGATGATATTCAGTCACTGCAGACCGTGAGGGTATGAACTCGGGGTGAAATAGTCAGGAAGGCTACCTGACATCGGGGCAGTTTTGTGCTGTTTCGCCAAACCATGTTACTGAATGCTTGCTGAGCCAGCTGAGTCGGAGAACTGAATTCCCGGAGTAGTGATTCTTAAACTCGGTGAGTGTCAGAATCTGCTAACAGACTTGTTAAAACACAGATTGCTGATTTCATAGGTCGGAGTTGGAGCCTAAGCCACTGCATTTCAAGCAGATTCCCAGGTAATACTCAAGCTTCCAGCCTGAAGACCACATTTTGAAACCACTGCCCTAGCATCCGTACATGTTGTGTAACACGAAAAGCTCAATGAATTGCTGGGCAAAAACACCTTACTTTATAAACCCCTTTAAAATATAATAAAATTGTCTGTGAGTCCTTTTGGTAATATACCAACTCCAAATTTTTAGATTCTACAGTATTGTGGAAGATAATGCATGTTATCTAACTTGGGGATTTTTTTTTAAGGCATGGCTTCTGTAGGATACATAGCAATCAAAACTGTCTGGTTAGTAGTCTCTCAGTCTCGATATTCACAATCCCCTGCTATAAACCCAACTTTAAAATTAGACTCCGTCCCTGGCTGGGCTACTTCCTGGTGTCTGGGGAGATATTTGATCCTGCAGAGAAGTACAGATTCCTATCTCCCTGCTCCTTCTGCAATGCTCTCTCCTAAAGCTCTTGCATGTGGGACTCTCATTGGCATCAGAACACATGTTCCCTCGAGAAAGCCATGTCAGAGCAGGCGTGGAGAGGGCAGCCCAGACCCTGTATGAATTCCCAAGAAGGGAAGAAAACTCTTTCACTTTGGATGAGCCTTTCCTGGCCTTACCAACACCTCTGCAGCAATCGGAGGCTCTGGTGGGTTGCCCCGTAGCTCTGTAATGAGAACAAGATTGTCCTCGGCCCTCACGGTTGTTTTAGATGCCTGGCACCCATATGCATGTTGGGAGCCTCCTGCAGAAAGGCACACATGCGTTTTTTTTATGATGAAATGCTTATACTCCATTCGTTAGTCAACTTCAAACCAAGTAGCGTGAGAATTTTTACTCCTCAACAGATGCTGAGCATGGGCTTCTTTCTGAAACATTCAGTACAGATGACTAAGTTAAAAATAATTTTCTAATCATGCAAAATGTTAATAAAGAGACAAGTTTTCAAAAAGATGATGAATATTACTACATTTGTGATGGTTTCTTCTGGAACCTTTGCCTGGATATATCAAGTGAGTGAAAGCCAGATTATGTATCATTTTTGCATCATACTGAGGGAATATCCATATACATGTATATACATATTATCCCCAGCAATACATCAAGGCATTTATATGTCTATATATTGATGATTCACAAATATTTTATGTGTCTCTACATATGAGAGTCACAGTACTAGGAAAAAATTATTAATCAATATGATTGTGTCCTACCCCAGCCACACTCTGGCACTAGTACTCACTCAATAAACAGTTATTAAACCCGGGGATGGGTGGATGATTCCACTCAGGCTCTTCTAGAGCCTCCAAGATATTTTCCTTTCCAGAATTATTTATTCATTTTGATGTTTATTAAAATGGCTTAGCATAATATTCAAATATATTTCTTCAATTTCTAATGAAAATTAAAAACATGTTGGGTACTAGACAAGTGATAATAAAGTACCTGTCTTCCTACACGAACCCATACTTGTTACAAATAAAGAAAATAAATGTTGAGGCGATAAAAGTAAAGAGAGGAAAACAGAAAAGGAGAAGGGTTAAGTTTCCTAATTAAACTACTTGTAAATATTAAGTAAAACTCACTTTTAAGAATCTTTGAGAAAGTATCTTAAATAATTCAATAATGGGGCGAGTGTGTGTGACTGATTTGAAGACCAATATATCTCTTTTATTTAGAGTTCTGTTAACATTGCCTGTTTTTATTTATTTTATTATTGTTGTTGTTATTACTTTGTCCTCACCCAAGGATATTTTTTCCATTGGTTTTTAGCAAGAGGGGGAGGGTGACCTGGAGAGAGAAACTTTAATGTGAGAGAGACACATCAATTGGTTCCCTTTTCTATTATGGTCCCTAACCAACTGGGGCTGGGGATCAAACCTGCAACCCAGGTATGCGCCCTTGAACAAGAATCGAACCTGTGACCCTTTGTTTTGTGGACTGATACTTTAACCATACTTTAACTGGCTAGGACAACATTGCCTGTTGTTTAGTCAATAATTTTTAAAATCAGTCCATAGTGATAACTACTATCATCTATCTAACAACATCAATCTCACCTGGCTGGTGTGATTAGTGGTTGAGCATTGACCTATGAACCTGGAGGTCATGGTTCAATTCCCAGTCAAGGCATATGCTTGGGTTGCAGGCTCGATTCCCAGTAGGGGCGAGCAGGAGGTAGCTAATCAATGATTTTCATCATTGTTATTTCTATCTCTCTCTAAAAGTAATTTTAAAAAATAAAAATATCAATCTTTATCATAAGCTAAACATAAAGGCATTTATGAAAGTATTATTGATAAGCAACATTAGTCAGAGAAAGAGTCATATTTATAAGAAATTTGAGGCTTTTTCACTTGTAAGGAACTAGAAATTTAACCTAACAATAATAAAATACATGTGGCTATGAGGAAACATTTTTAATTAATGAAATTCCTTTTTTAGGCAGAGAAGGTTTACTTGACCTTCAGGAAGGTTGAGATATTTGCAAGACAGAAGGGTAAATTTTAGGACTAAATACAAAATCTCTGGAGAAGGTATGGGAAGAAATTACTTGAGGCTTCTTGCGAATTTCATTATGGTTTGATCATAAATACCATGCAAATATCCTTTGTCAGTGTGTTTTGGCAGTTCTTCCTAGGAGACCAAGGGGTGAAGAGGATTACCAAAAAAAAAAAAAAGGTTGATTTTAGACTAGAAAAATGCAGTGGGGAATTCTATAATTTTCTAGCCAGTTTTCTACCTCATTCCTGTGTCCACTATACAGTATTCCAAAATCTTTACAGAAACCAAAACTGCAAACTTCAAATTGAATCAAAACTTCATCTCTCTCAACAATTTTGAGAATAACCAAAATGTAATCTCATCATTGTTCTACTACAGCAATTAGCCTGCTTCGGGGTCTAAGAGACTAAAACGCTCAGGCCTAAAGTTAGAAAAGGGAATGTCCTGGGTCACAGAATCTAGGGAGGTGGACCACAGAGCTCCTGGAAGAAGAGGTACCTTGACATCATAAACAAATACAGCCAAGAATGCCCTGTCTGGACCTGCTCTTTGTCTCTACTTCTCTCTGTTTACCTGCATCATCCCCTCTCTTCATAAATCTTATTCTATATGGGATATATCAATTCCTTGGTTGTACGTCTTAGAGATGTAGTCACTTGCGGAGAATAAACTTCTTTGATGCTCTCTTTAGAACAAAGTCCTAAAATCATAGGGAAGAGATTGGTGAAGGCTACCCCTGGACCTTGTGGCCTGTTGACTGAAGGACTCAGATTACTCCACTTCACATGCAACTTAATTCACTATGACTAGGGAAGCAAGATCATGCAATAACATGACAGCTGCCTTGGGTATCATAAGGCAACAGGGAAAATGGGGAGCTGTTCCAGGCAAAGGAGAATGTTGTGGTGTGTGGCAGGAAAACCATAGCAGCACCAGGCAAAACCCACATTATATCCATGATGGTTATACATAGTTCATGGAAGGCTAGGCTCTAGCCACTTAAATGATTATCGGTATTGAGATATATACTAAGGGGCCAGAGTATTAGGATCTCTGAATGCAAAATAATCTGGCCACTCAGTATATATATATTAGAGGCTGGTGCATGAATTTGTGTATGGATGGGGTCTGGCCAGCCTGTCCAGAGGGGAGGAGACATGGGCAGTTGGCCAGCCTGCCTGCTGGTTAAACTCTTGGTCAAGGAGATGATTTACATATTTGTCTTTTATTATATAGGATATACACTGAATGGCCAGATTATTATGCATTCAGAGATCATAATAATCTGGCCACTCAGTGTATAACTAATAACATACCTATACCACATGAAGCAAAGTCCTGATGGAGCAAATAGAAGTAAATGATTGAGTGCTATCTTCTTCATGAAACTCTTCTTGAATACTTATGTAGGCCCTATCGAATGAACTCTTACAAATATTTATGATTACCACTTCAGTTTATCACATAATTGTTGTACAGTTGTTTGAATAGTAGGCCTAAGTTTCTAGCTCAACTATAGGTATCTTATGCTTCCTTTGACTAGAAGACTTCTATATCAAGATTAGTGTTAAGGACATAATTTATTCCATATGTAATCCATAAATGGTTTTTAAGAACCTACTAATTGCTAGGCAACATCCTCAATCATAATATAAAGATAATCAAAGACGATCCTTAAAGAAAGCACACAATTTCCTGTTTTTTGTCTCCATGTCACTTGGCACAGAAGTCTAGCATGGGCAAATTGGATCTCACAAGTGAATTGCCTCTCCAAACACCAGTGGTGTATCTAGATGCAGTTCAGTTTGCCTATCCAGAAAAATCAGGATTTTCCTCCCTTTTAAGCAAAAAAGCTATTAATGCAAATCCAAATTAATTTGCATTTGATTACATTTCTGATGGAAACATTCATGTGCAAATCAAAATTCATGCAAAAAATAGCCAGATAATTCAAATAGTTGCTGAAATATCAAGACAAAATTAGGATGTTAAATGTACATCTATCATATCTACTAGGATAAGGATCTTTAAATGGGACAATGGTCTTGTAATGTCTTGAACATTTAACATTTGAGTAGATCAGGGTTCAGAAGGAAGCTATTGCATTACTTTCTACTGCCAGAGTGATGAAAAAGAAGTCAGTCATTGGTCAAATCCGTTAAGTTGTTCAAAACAGGTTCATCTTGGCTACGCCATTTTGCCCCTTTGTCTTGTCCTTAAAAACAAAAGATTTTGATAGACCTGAAGTGATTTTTATTATCCCAAACCATGGACAGATAGTTTGTGCTAGTCGGCAGTTGTTTCATACTTTCTAGTGACCTAATGGTGCAAGTTAAATGGCCCCATCACAATCATTACCAATAAGCATGTTTTGGGAAACATCCACAGCATCATGAGTGTACCAGTGGAACAGTGATCTGGCTTATTCTTCTAAAAAAAAGTATTTCAGATGTAAGATTCTATGATTCTAAGAAAACATTTAAGCCAAATTTTAAAATATAAGTTACTAATCCACTATTGCACGTTCCAAGGCTTTATATGAAGGACATATAGGTCTTGGAATCATACCATTGCTCTTGTTAAAATTAACAGAAGTTGGAGTGGCAAAAGAGAAAGTTTTGAGATCATGGTATTATATTTAAGATTCCTAGCACTTAGTTTAATAGTCTACAAAGTGTAATGCTTCTCTTTTATTTGATCCAATGTATTAGCTTACAGTTTCAAGTCTTTTTAGCATTTCAGTGGTTCTACTTTGGTGAATGTCACCTACCATACATCAAATTTGAAAAACCTGAACATAAAGGAGGACCTCACCCTCAGCCTCTTTGGCATACCTGGCTCTTCCCCAACACTAGTGATTTTCTTTCTGAAGTATCTCTCAAATCTAGCCACTTCTCTTATAGTCTCTATCACCAATTCCTTAACCTTTCTCTTTTGCAATCCCTGACACACTCTAGCTGGATTTAAAAATGCAGATACTATCGCTTCTCAGCCTTTTGGCTAAGATCAAGTGTAAAAATGCAGATACTCCACAATTCCACCCAACCATCCTCCTTGCTTAATACCCTTCAATGTCTTCCTGTTTCTCCTAGAATAAAACCCCAATCCTTATCAGGGCTGTCACAGGCTGCGTGGTCTGGTTCCTGCCTGCCCCCTCACCTTGCATCACACGGCCCGCTTTCACTCTGCACTCAGCCCTGTCCTTCCAGAACCTGGGATGCACCATGTCCTTCCAGTCACCACTGCTCTTCCCCAGCTTCTAAGTTAAAACTTCAGGCATTCTCAATTAAAGCTTTCCTGACCTTCCAGACCCCATCAACTCCCCCTGTTACTTCTTCCATGCCACCATGCAACTTCCTTTCATAATACTTATCTGAGTTTGTAATGTCATATTCATTTTTCGAGACAATATCACTTGTATTAACTGCTCTCCTGGCTTTCTGAA
The DNA here is from genome assembly GCF_014108245.1 of Pipistrellus kuhlii. Classification (NCBI taxonomy): domain Eukaryota; kingdom Metazoa; phylum Chordata; class Mammalia; order Chiroptera; family Vespertilionidae; genus Pipistrellus; species Pipistrellus kuhlii. The sequence goes on from NW_023425573.1 coordinate 59,886,823, forward strand.
GGATGAGACTGGATCTGTCTTTTGCTTATCCAAACAAGACCAGATGAGTGTCACATACCAGGCATTCAGTGAATGCTTGTTGAATTCATGGAAGGTTCCACTTCCTGTTCTCATCTATAATTCACACGTCCATGATAGTGAAAGCCAAAAATAAAAATAAAAATGGACTGACTTGCTTGAAGATCACCCTGCCACAAATTGCCAGAGAGAATTAGTATAGCGGGTTCTGTGATATCTTTTATGGCAGAGAAGGCAAGATGAAGAATATGGTGTTCTCAAGGTTAACTGCTCTCAGAAACTGTGAAAGTGGAACTCCTCCATGAATTGTACAAAGCAAAGGGCTTTTTGTCACCTCCTTGTAGTGGAGGATAATGGAGCAGACACTCTTCCAGCTCTGTCTTATGCATAAAATTTTTATTTAGAACGTTTAAGCCCCACTCGTTTCAGAAACATACCTAGAAGTTTCAAATATGCACAGTCTTGTCACACAAGTTGCTAAAATTGATTTACAACTATTACTCATTTTACGGGAATAGTCATAATTACAATATTTTAAAGTAACTCACACAGCCATATAGCCATTTTCTTAGCTGACTCTCTTACCTTGTATTTCTATCAGTCATGAGCTTCATTTTATTTTCAGCGGCTTTAAAATACTGAGCTACATATTGAAATGATAGGAAAAGATAAACTGCCACATTCCATGATTTTTTTAAAAAACAAAGTCCCAGTATTATCTCTCTAGGAATATCTGTCCCCTTGCATCTGTCTGGGAGTATGCAGTCCTGGTTGTCTGTGATATTCAGAGTGGAGCGTTAAAAGCTTATATTTAGCAACAGGATGTAGCTGTGGTTAGGGACATTAAGTTTAGTGGACAATAAAAAATTAAATATACCTTTATTAAAAGAGAAGGAAGTTTTATATAGGCTATTAAAGTCGCTTGGAGCTCCTATTATCCCTCCCTCTTATGAATCTTAGAATGCAGTTCAGCTTTTTCAAAAAATTTCCCTAGAAATCATTTGTGAAGTTATGTGGATGAGTATCCCTGGAAAAAGAAAATAAAACATGCCTGTGTAACTTAAAGCAAAGTCCTCTCATTTTTTGTACACACGAATAAACATGTAACCCCAAAATGTCTGCAACATTTCTTCCAAATACACTAGGTATCTGTAGTCTTTTTGTAAGTTACCGTGTCTTCCTAGCAATGATGTAAGCAGACTTGGGCTCCTAGGAGGAAGGAGAAAAGACATGTCTTCTCCTTTTATGATTTCAGTTAAGAATGCAAATTGCACAGCAGACTTTGAGGAATACTTTGCCAAAAGGAAACTGGAGGAACGCGATGTGCACGCGGTCAGCATCGAGGAGTACCTTCAGCGCAGCGACACGGCCATCATTTACCCAGAGGCCCCCGAGGAGCTGTCTCGCCTTGGCACGCCCGAGGCCAATGGGCAGGAAGAAAATGGTGAGGCTGTAATTCATTTTTAGCCACTACACTGACCTCTGCAGCTGTTACAATTACAAATGCACTACATGCCTGGGTGTTTACCTTAAAATTTGAGGAACAGCTGCAGAGGCATGGAATTTCATGAGCAAAGATTAGAACTGTAATTTTAGGGTATTGTGAAATTTTTTTTTGTCAGCAAATTTGTGTCATTTGTACATCCAATAAAGAACAAGAACAATTAGAGCCCATTTCTACGAGATAAAAATATCTAAATGGGTCCCCATCTTTCTGAAATATTTAACTTTTTCGAGGCAGAAAATACACACACACACACACACACACACACACACACACACACACAAAGTTTAGAAAGACTGACCCTAACCTTTGTTCTTTTACGGGCACCTGACCAGCTCCTTCACCCTGTGAATTCCTGAGTCATTTGTGACTCCAGGTTTACTACGTACTGTCAGTCACCTCCAGAGAAGCTCCTCATTTATCAGCTGTTTAAATCCTCCTCCTTCTCCCCCCCCCCCCCCCAAAGCTCCAGTAATTAATTAATTTCCCAGCGCAGTGTGAGCTGATTCCGACAAGTCTGTCCCGGGTGCGCGAGGGGCCAGGGCAGGCGCGCCGATGGCACTGGCGTGCACAGACTGCCCTGATTCCTGTCATGCCATCCCGGGCAGCCAGCCCATTAGCTGCCATTGATTTACTGACCTTTTGGCCTGCTTCTCTCCCTCCCGTCTCTGGGCTTACAGACCTGCCACCTGGAACTCCAGATGCTTTTGCCCAACTGCTGACCTGCCCCTACTGCGACCGGGGCTACAAGCGCTTGACATCCCTGAAGGAGCACATCAAGTACCGCCACGAGAAGAACGAGGAGAACTTCTCCTGCCCTCTGTGTAGCTACACGTTTGCCTACCGCACCCAGCTCGAGCGGCATATGGTGACGCACAAGCCAGGGACAGATCAGGTGGGGGGGCCGGTTTCTAAGTGATTCCTTTTCTGTAATAACCCCTTAGAGGAACGATATTGCTTTGATTGGCAATCATTATTAATTTTTCATGGCATTTTGAAGATGCAGATCTTTTAATGGTAATAGCTTTAATTGAGGTCTAAATGATTTTTTGATGGTCTCTTCTAATATGATTTAATAGTCTTATGTTCACGATCGAATGAGTGTGTTAATTTCTAATTTAGAAATTTTATTTGCACTTTAACTTGACTTTAGTTTCATTTTTATGTTCCACCAAAAAAAAAGTGAATGAAATTGTAGCATTTTAATTATACATTATTAAACATCTCAGCAATTTTAATTCCATTTTTCACCCAGTCTTACTGGGGGGAAATTTTTTTTTTCATATAGGCTCTAAGTCAGAGTAAAAGAAATGTGTATTTCTTTCACTTGTATAACACCTTCAATTACTTAGAGTATTTTTACAAGTAGTTACTAGTTTATGAAATCTAATTAAGTGTTTTAAGGAGAAAATTTTTTAAAGCATATAATATATGTGCATATATTGAACATAAACTGGATTACTTCTAAAATATTGGATATACGTTTTAAAAAAATGATCCCTTCTAATGATATGCACGTTTATTGATGAATGGTAAAATTACTCGGCCTCTTTTAGCTTACTTGTGTTAAAAATAAAAACTCTATCTTTGACAGGTAAGCAAAGCTTCTTAAACCTTTAAAATGATTGGATAGGATTGATTCACAGTGTCTCTTCAATGCTTTAGCAAAGCTGCTCTTTCTGCTCTCCTGGGAGGACTGACCGCACACTGACATTATGATGTATTCGGGTGGTAACAGAAATGGTGTGTCTACCCCCCAGCACCTGGCCCTCCAGAGCTGGAATCCCCCTGGATAACCTGGCCACCAGACCTGTTTTCAAAATTATTAAACAGGATATGCTACAGAACTCTTAAGTTTTATTTCCTATGGGCTTTATTTTCTTTGACTAAGGAAAATGAGAGTAAGCAAACACAAGCAATGAGGATGATACTATATTATGGATTTTTGCTATTTTAAGAGAGCATTTCACGTAAATCACTCCATTTATATATGATTGGGCTTGTCATCTCAATGTTTTTCAAAGTTCAGTTACAAAAACTATGCTTGCATAGCTACACTCATGTAACAGTTTACCTCCCCATTCTTATATGCACACAAACGCTAGGGGGTGGGGAAAAGGGCCTAGATATTTATCTAGCATAACTGCTTTAAATTTCACATGCAGAAGTGTGATTGTGTTGGCGCATTATGAATGGTAGCTTTGGTGTTGAAAAGTCCCCTCATTTGCTCATGGCATTTACAATTAGTAAATTAAAATGATTGTATCATATTAACAGTGGCACAACTAAAGTTTATAGTAGTCCTCTGAGGGCCGTGGGGGGAGACAAAGCAGCTGTTGCTGTTTGTTTATGCAACTCAGCAACATATGAGCGCTGGTCCCTCAATGGCGCTCGGCGGGCTGGGCTCCGCTTGATCTTTGAAGGTTGCTGCTGTTTGAACAAACCTCCCTGTGTCCCATGTAACACCATCTGTCTCACTAGGAATGTGGGAAGATTCAGCACACCCTAGCAGTTGTCATACCGTTTCTGTGCTGTCTTTTTTGCAAAAGGCTTTTGTGTCATTGCTGCTTGCAAAAGGCTGACCTCCTACCTTGAGCATCCAGAGTGGATGACTGTATTTTTTTTTTTCTCCCCTTCAGAATTCGAAGTCACAGTGCTTTTTATTTCCTTGTTCAGAAAGGTCAGCTGTGTTTGATTCTATCTTCGCTGCTTTTAACTTGTCTTTTCAGCAAAGTTTTTTTTTTTTTTCTCTCTCTTTTTTTGGTCCCTACTCCCTAGCACAGTGCTAAAAAGGAAAAGGAAAAGTCGTTGAAGTCTTTCCTACTGGCCTGTGATAAAACTGCTCACGATGTTGTCTCTTATATTTGATAATGAATCAGATCTGATATGCAGCACCTCAGGAAAAAGAGGGTTTACACTCGCTCCTAGCGCAGTGAAGGAGCCCTTCAAACATGCTTATCGTGTAAAGACATGTTTATAGTGAAGGGGTTGTTGTTGTTTTTGTTTGTGTGAGGGTTTTTTTTTTCTTTCTTTCTTCTTCAGATTTGGTTTTGCTTCAGTGTAAGACACACTGTTACCCTGATACAGAAAATGCGATAAAATTAGTTGTGAGTGTGAGGGGACTTACTTGGGGGGAGGGAACTATTTAGAATTTTTAGGATAATTTTTTTTTTTCTTGACACACTGGTTGCATATCATCAGGAAACCTTCAGATTTTAGCATCTGCCGTAAACACGGAGAACCACAAACATGTTCACAGTGAGGCTTTCTCCTCTCGAAAGGCTCAGGGAAACGTTTGGAAGAGATACTACAGAGATAATTCTGAAGCAAGTAGTTGGATGCGCATGTGAAAGCACTTTTTTTTTTATTTGTCCCAATTTTATTGCCAACATTATCACTTTTATTGCAACTCTGAAAGACTGGGCAAATAAATAAACATGCACTCAAACCTTTTGGCCTGCCTGGAAAAAAAAAAAAAAAGAGGCCTTTTAAAAATATTTGTAGCGAATTTCCTTTGTTCCTCCTGCACAAAACTGATGTCAGTCTTTCTCCTTTTATAGCACCAAATGCTGGCCCAAGGAGCAGGTAATCGCAAGTTCAAATGCACAGAGTGCGGCAAGGCCTTCAAGTATAAACACCATCTGAAAGAACACCTGCGAATTCACAGCGGTGAGTAGCAGGGGTGCTGGTGCTCACCTTTGCATTTTGCTTCCTCAGGGGAGTCTGAAAGATTGCTTAAAGTTTACACAGCCTTGCTTGTAGCTTTTCAAACTCCCCACTTACTTCCTAAACAATGTGTGCCTGTTTTGTCTCCATGAGACTATGTTTCTACCAAAAGCATGATCTCGATAGTAAGCAAGGAGAGAGATGCTTATAGTTCCTAAAAAACCACAAATGCTTTGATTTATCACAAAATCTAGAAGCTCCTTTTTTTCCTTTAAAAAACAACAACCCTTCTACAGGTTAAAAATTGTTGACCTGAAGAAGCTCCAATGTCAAATTCTAAAGAATATTCATTTTTGATACTTCACCATGAAAGAGAAAAAATTGAAGAATTTTGGAAAAGAGCTTTTGTACCATACATACTCCTTGATTCCTGAGAGTGGTATGTTACAAAACAACAACCTCCCGCCGAGATTTCTCCTGTATAACTGTTTTGATAGTTCTGCCAAGCATTTTATTGCCACATTGGATGCCACTTAGAGGACTAGTTGGATTGGTAAAAAATCAATGGAATCTCTGAAGAATTGATTAAAGCCGTGGCTATCCTTCCCTTTAATACCGTGACATCTTTATTGTGCTATTGACCACACATTAATCTGAAACTATGTTTAAAAGGAGGCTGCCGATGGCAAAGGCAAGATTTGGGATCTTGGCTGAAAAAAGGATAGCCCTCACCTTCCATTGCTAACATCTTGAATCATGCCCTCCTAGGGTAGAGAAAGCCCAGAAACAGTTATGGCCATATAATTTTAATCTAAGTACCGAGAATGTAGAGATCCCCCATTGTGTTCCTTTCCTTTGGTTTTACATATTCTTGTTTTGGTAGACAATTGTAGTCATTACTTAAAGAAATATAATGTTAACTCTAATTGTCATTCCAGGTGAAAAACCATACGAGTGCCCAAACTGCAAGAAACGTTTCTCCCATTCCGGTTCCTACAGTTCACACATCAGCAGCAAGAAGTGTATTGGTTTAATCTCTGTAAATGGCCGAATGAGAAATAATATCAAGACGGGTTCTTCCCCTAATTCTGTTTCTTCTTCTCCTACTAATTCTGCCATTACCCAGTTGAGAAACAAATTGGAGAATGGAAAACCACTCAGTATGTCTGAACAAACAGGCTTACTTAAAATTAAAACAGAACCACTAGACTTCAATGACTATAAAGTTCTTATGGCCACACACGGGTTCAGCGGCACTAGTCCCTTTATGAATGGTGCACTTGGAGCCACCAGCCCTTTAGGAGTTCATCCGTCTGCTCAGAGTCCAATGCAGCACTTAGGCGTAGGGATGGAAGCCCCTTTACTCGGATTTCCCACAATGAATAGTAATTTAAGCGAGGTACAAAAGGTTCTACAGATTGTGGACAATACGGTTTCCAGGCAAAAAATGGACTGCAAGGCTGAAGAAATTTCCAAGTTGAAAGGTTATCACATGAAGGATCCATGCTCCCAACCTGAGGAACAAGGAGTTACCTCTCCTAATATTCCGCCCGTAGGTCTTCCAGTAGTGAGTCATAACGGTGCCACTAAAAGTATTATTGACTACACATTAGAGAAAGTCAACGAAGCCAAAGCTTGCCTCCAGAGCTTGACTACTGACTCAAGGAGACAAATCAATAATATAAAGAAAGAGAAGCTACGTACGCTAATAGATTTGGTCACTGATGACAAAATGATTGAGAACCACAGCATAGCCACTCCGTTCTCATGCCAGTTCTGTAAAGAAAGTTTTCCTGGCCCCATTCCCTTGCATCAGCATGAACGTTACCTTTGTAAAATGAATGAGGAGATCAAGGCAGTCCTGCAACCTCATGAAAATATAGTCCCCAACAAAGCTGGAGTTTTTGTTGATAATAAAGCCCTCCTCTTGTCATCTGTACTTTCTGAGAAAGGAATGACAAGCCCCATCAACCCATACAAGGACCACATGTCTGTACTTAAGGCATATTATGCTATGAACATGGAGCCCAACTCTGATGAACTGCTGAAAATTTCCATTGCTGTGGGCCTTCCTCAGGAATTTGTGAAGGAATGGTTTGAGCAACGAAAAGTCTACCAGTATTCAAATTCCAGGTCACCATCACTGGAGAGGAACTCCAAGCCGTTAGCTCCCAACAATAACCCTCCCACGAAAGACTCTTTATTACCCAGGTCCCCCGTAAAACCTCTGGACTCCATAACATCGCCATCGATAGCAGAACTCCACAACAGCGTTACGAATTGCGATCCTCCTCTCAGGCTAACAAAACCTTCCCATTTTACCAATATTAAACCAGTTGAAAAATTGGACCACTCCAGGAGTAACACTCCTTCTCCCTTAAACCTTTCCTCCACATCTTCTAAAAACTCCCACAGTAGTTCTTACACTCCAAACAGCTTCTCTTCTGAGGAGCTCCAGGCTGAGCCTTTGGACCTGTCATTACCAAAACAAATGAAAGAACCCAAAAGTATTATAGCCACAAAGAGCAAAACAAAAGCTAGCAGCATAAACTTAGACCACAACAGTGTTTCTTCATCATCTGAAACCTCAGATGAGCCTCTAAACTTGACTTTTATCAAGAAGGAGTTTTCAAGTTCAAATAATCTGGACAGCAAAAGCACTAACCCAGTGTTCGGCATGAATCCATTTAGTGCCAAACCTTTATATACAGCTCTTCCTCCACAAAGCGCATTTCCCCCTGCCACTTTCATGCCACCAGTCCAGACCAGTATCCCTGGGCTACGACCATACCCAGGACTGGATCAGATGAGCTTCCTACCACATATGGCCTATACCTACCCAACTGGAGCAGCTACTTTTGCTGAGATGCAGCAAAGGAGAAAATACCAACGGAAACAAGGATTTCAGGTAATGAGTCATATCTTTTTGCTGTGAAAGAGATGAAAATAATATCGTTGATGTGCATACAGGAGAAAAATGATCGTGAAAAAAACCAAGTGTTATGGTTTCAGCAGAAATAGAAGAGTTTGTTTTACTTTGAACCTAGACTAGGAAATTAAAAGAAGAAAGAGTAGAACACTGTACTCTTGAAACATATTTGCCTGAAAAATAGAAAGTATTTAACATTTATTTTTGAAGCCTGTTTAGATTGACTCACCTACTTTTGGAGTTATACTCTGATAACAATATTTGGTATTATGTCCATAGATGCTGAAAGTTAATGTTTATAAGTCACAGATGTTCACAAATTGCATGTATAATTTTGATGTGCACTTGGTTTTTATAGAGAATAGCTTATTTTGAAAAGTATTTTTAAAATTATTTTGCACATTCCACATGACTTTTTCTGTAATTTCAAATTAGCAAATAATTTGTGGTTTTTCAAATACAAAAGCAGGTATGTTGTAACATATTGGAGTATAATCCCTGCTTGCAAAATAGGAGCATAAGTAGCATGCACCTCCGTTACAGCTGTCCCCGTATTCCATTTGACAGTACATCTGCCCTCTTTGTAAATGTATTTAAGCCTATTTAATCTTCTCTAATATTAATTAGTGCAAATGTAGTCTAAGAAAACTGAACTGTGGACTAGCAAATGGAAATGTATGTTATCATGCAAGTTTGCACTCGTTGGATCAAGACAAAATAAATATCAAGAAATTTAATAATTTACTGATCCACATTCATTATTGTTCAATGCTGAAGGCTGTTTTAACATAGATAGAACATTGATAAAAAGTGTTATTAATATTCCCTATTTCAAATTAGAAAATTAAATATAAAAATATAGCTTGAGGCCATTAGTTGGTAGACATACATTTAAATAGATTGCATAATAATAACATTTTGTACCTAAATATAAAATTCAATTAAAATGGGGTTTCTGCAGCTACATATCATTTCTGAAGTCAAGCACACTGGAAAATGCACAAATTCTGATGTTGAATTTTCACTCATGTGTATTTCCTAATATATAGAAAATTAAAGATTTTAGAAAATGGTATGTTTTTCTCATTTGCAGAATTAGCTATTTTCTATCCTTGAAAAACTATGAGCTCTATCATGTAGGATAGAGAAAGTTTATGTTTTTGTTGACAGGTTACACCTCATATATTGTTTGTGTAAGTTAATATGTTTTTTTAAAAAAAAACAAAAAACAAAAACTAGATCAATTAATAGCAAGCATTATGAGGTTCTCCAAATGTCAGCCTATGCGAAGTTGTTTGGTATCAATACAAAGAGAAGAGACTGTGTTGAACTGTGTGATTACATCACAGGGAGAATTGCTTGATGGAGCACAGGACTACATGTCAGGCCTAGATGACATGACAGACTCCGACTCCTGTCTGTCTCGAAAGAAGATCAAGAAGACAGAGAGTGGCATGTATGCATGTGACTTATGTGACAAGACATTCCAGAAAAGCAGTTCCCTTCTGCGACACAAATACGAACACACAGGTATGAGTGACTTTGACTAGCTAGTTAGAGCTTCCTGGCCTGCTGTACATTTCATAATATTTAATGAGTACACTTGTGCAACATAAGATGTAGCATATGCTGATACCTTCAACAAGGAAGAAATAACACTTTTGCCTAGCTCAATAGGATTTTTCCGTTGCCTGTTTATTGGATCCCTTACGTGTTTGTGAGTGTGCTTGTCTGTCTATCTTATGAATTAATCTGTACACCAAATTCACTAATCATGTTAAAGGTATCTATAAATGGCCAGGAAGATGAAATGGTATGCATGATTGAATCAAGCTATTGAAAATATCTTCAAATACTTAAGCTGTCAAGAACTTATATATGTAAAAAATTAATAACAAAAGAAATTTAGTCAATGTTGTATTAATTTCATCATACAAAATTTAAGTAAGCCATGATTCAGGGGTGATTCTGTTTGGTTTTAGTAAATTGGCCATATTTTGAATAAAATAAAAATGTTAGTTCTGTGAAAGAAAAGACACAAGTAACGTAATAGGCCAAATATGCTCCTGAAATGACTTGTATTTAGAAGACTAAAATAAAACTTTCTAAATTCATTTCCAATTCAGAAAAATTATAGAGTTGACAAGATGGCAGCCTAATTCTTCTCTTTGAGTAGAGAAATAGTGGGTTAATTTTTTAAAAGGTGAAGTACTATCATATGAAGTAATATTACTTCCCATGATCTGATCTGCAACTCCGCGGTGCAGTGACGCTGTGTTCCCTCCTGCCTCCTTCTCCCTCCACCCTTCACAGCAAAGTAACTCGGCCTCATCCCTATCCCCAACCTTTCTTCACTAGAGACTTGGCATGCTTTACTGATCCTAGATGGGAAAAGGAAGAGTGTAGGATTTCAATCAAAATATTGGCAGGGAAAATTTTTTAAAAAAAATTTTTTTTGTTTTAAACCAGGAAGTCTGGTAACAAACATTTTAATATAGGGGGAGAAAATCAACATAGTATTAATGCTTTTGGGGGGAAGTGATGAAGAGACAAAAGAAGAAAAAGAAAATAGAAGGACTGGGAATATTTTTTGTCATACTTTGTCTAAATACATAGCACTCTTTTTAGAGACTGAAAACTGTCTTTGGGAAGCACTTCCTATTCATCAGCTTCCCTTTTCCTCACTGAGCATGTGCTGGAGGCAACACCAGTGACCAGAATCACCCTGGGAGTGAGGGGAAAGTTGTGTGGGTTCTGTAACATGAAGTGTTGAGAGTAATGTGAAGAGAACAAAATTGATAAATAACAGTGCCCTTCATCTAGCTCAGTTTTCTTTTCCTTTAACTGTTTGATATTAATTGCTATTATTTTAAGTTCAAATAAAGATACTTTAATGACAACCTAATTTGAATAGCAGATCCCAAAAGTTTTTATACTTGTGTGATATAATTCTAAGTTTGATATGTCAGAATTTTCCTACATTTGTCTTTTTTGCTAGCTATCATAGATATTTATTTAGTACCAAGTCCTAGTTAAGTATTTTTAGAGTAAAGATATTTTCATACCTAAATTTAATATTTTAATCAACCTCAAATATATTTTTATTTCATTATTCAGCTGCAATAGGCACATCACTGAAGGCATCTTTCCCTCTCTGATTGGTTTTATTATCTGACCATATGCAAACTCTATCATTTGCTACATGGTGAGTGTAAAACTTTTATTTTAGTGAGGGCTATCATACATATTGGCATCCAATCAATAACTTTAAAAAAAATAAATTACATAGTCCATAAATTTCATAGGTATATAGAAAGTTGAGAGACCCAAAAGTTGACAAACATAAATACACATCATCAATTTGAAAAAAATAGGTTGTATCTAAAAAAGAAAATGTTCTGGTCCTTTAAAATGTGAGATCTGCTTCCTAGAAACATTGCTTAGCAACAAGATGCTAACCATCCAATGATTTCTCTAACCGTGTGATTAATTTTCCTCCAGTTGGCTCACCTGCTTGTCAAGTTTCCAGTATGTTAACTTTTTGGTCTCTTGACCAAACATCTCATGATGTTACTACTGTCAATGTATCAGGTTTCATCAAAGTGAAGTTCTTCATGAATTTTCTATCTTTATGATATATGTGGAAATTTATTCCATTTTCTTTCCCTAATCGGGCCCCAACAACCTTGTATTTGTTTATATTAAGCACTAGTAATACATTGAAAATGTAATAATATGAAAATTATAAGTGAGAACAGTCTTTGGGTTGATTAAGTCTGAGGTTGGGAAATGAAGTCAAATCATCATTTGAAAATATGTTAAGAATGTGTCATTGATAAAGTGTTTTTCTTACATGTCCACAATTTAACATATAGAATAGTTAAAATTAATAAGGAAATTATGAGCTACTTATTCTTGTGATCCTGTGCTCTTTTACCTCGACCTGTTTAATTTATTCCTAGGCAGACACCAATAATATAATGCTTAATTTTTCTTACCAGTGGTGTATTGCTTGCTTGCTTTTGCTGGGAATGGGGCCTGTGAAAGAGGAAAAAACACTATATAAATGTTGTCTTCGATAGGATTAATTGCCACAAACAAGTACTGTGAAATAAAAAATCTGAAAACCCTATTAGACACCGTTAAGAACTCATTTGCATTCCACTAAAATTTAAATTTGACATTTATTGAGTACTTTCTTTATTGAAATATTGAGGTAGGCACTTTTAAACCCACCTTATTTAGAAAAGTAATAAAAATGTTTCTGCTTTTAAGTAGATAAAGTAGGAGTTTTACATAAATTACTAGTCAATTTTATTTCTCAGTTGTATGATAATATTATTCATACCACAAACCTTCCATTTATTAATTTCCGTTATCATTCCAGCTGTCAGGTGAATCATGAACTTCAATATTAGAAAAAATTACCCTTAAAAAGTTTTGATCATTCAGTGTCAACTTGGATGTCTTTTCTGAATCTTATTCATGTGGAAATTTAATTCCAGGATGTCTTGATTTGAATTGGGTAAACCAATCAAACAAGTTCAAAAGAGGTGAATGTCCAAGTCAGTTTCTATTTAAATAGAATTTACTGAATGCTTAGCAGTGGAACTTCTGGAGATTTAGTGCAAGATATAGGTCAGAACTCCCCGGCCTTCACTTCCAAATTCTGTCCTTTGTAAAACATAATAGCTAAACATTTTATTCTTTCATGTTGGCAGTTCATAATGCAGAATTGCTACATTTTTATTGTAAGCATATTGTTTATTATCAAATGAATTCCCCGAAAGTTGGTTGCCTGTAACTAGAGAGTATCTGTAAATGGACTGCTGTTTAGTGGGCATCACCCAGCATTGCTAACAGGCCTTGTAACTTGTCTTGGAGTGTGCTTGTTCTCTCTAAGGATATTGCTTTGTGTTTTGTTTCTTTGGAAAAGAGAGAGCCATGTCAACTGTGATGTTCATTCAAAACTTTTCACACAGCCGATCTATGAAGTGACCTATCTGGTTGACCTTTTTGTCCTCCTGACCTGATGAGACATTAGTTTCTAAAGGAGGTTGTAGGATAGTTCTACCAATAAGTGCTTTACTTCGTAAATAGAAATCTCTCATCTGCAATTTCTCTTCTTTCCAATCAGATTTCTTTCTTCTATTTACTCTGCTCCTGATACATGCATCTTGCTTGCGACTTGGGAAATTATTGAAAATGTATTAATGAATGCAAATGAAAGGAACTAACACTGAATGAGTGCTCACAATCTATTGTCCTTATACTTGTCACTCTTCTTAGCTATGTTGTCTCCTTGACTCCTATGCCCAGTCCGTAAGTTCTGTCTCCAAATGATTTCTCTTTCACTGATAAGAACCTTGGTCCTTAGGGAGGTTAACATAACTGAGACTGCATAGCGGGTCATAAAAGTTGGATTTAAACCCAAGCAATCAGACTCCCCAGATGTAATCAGTGTTACATCTCTCCTATGTAACACTGAGCTGTCCTGTCCCTGTGAATAAAATTGCCCACTGTCAGAGATGTCTTACCCTTGCTTCTGATAGCATCCTCTTCTTTAAGGACCAACATCACATTCCTATATAGCGACTTCGAGTTTTCTAAGAAGGCAAAACCTCTGTCTTTTCCTCCAATACACTTCTACTTCCTGTTAAATGGCATCTCACTATGATAGTCTTGTCAAATGGAAAAGCACCCTACCTTTCCAAACTCTTGGCATTCCATCAAACTCTCTTCTAGTTTTTTTCTAGTTTGCTTCATTCGAACCATCTTTTCCAAAAATGAAGGAGTGGTTCTTGTGTGGTTTGCATTATAATTTTTTCTTCAGGCTTTTAGCCATAGATGAGAATTAGATTACAAGAATTTTCCTTATTTCTAATACAAGGAATAGTGACCAACAAGTATCTTTCTAATTTCTCCTCTTATAGGTGAATAACTTCTTCCTCCTCTAATAATTTCCCTTACCACAACTATCATCACTGTGTTTATATTGGATATTCCTTTAAGATAATGACCATTAATGAAATAATGTGTAGAAGCCTACAAAAATTTCTAAGTAGTAGCATGCCCCCAGAGGCATTCAATGACATTAATAAAGGTATTTGATTACTAATTGAGATTACATTGCACCATACAACTGAAAACCTGAAGTGTGTAGAATGGGTTTCTAATCTCAGAATGTGACACAGCCAATGGCAATGGGGTTGAATCCGCTAATGCTGGTTTTCAATTTAATTTGCTGAAATGCAAGTTTATATTAGGAAACATAAGCACACGGCTTCAGGCGTGTTATGATGATACAGACTGCTCTCCATGACACATTTCTGACTTAAACTCCGGAGCATCGGTCTGATAATTTTTGGGGGGTCAGTTCTATTTTGGAAATAAACTTTTAAGTATGGCAGCTATGGAAGGTGTTGAAGACATTCCAGTGCTATTTGTGGCCTGGAATCAACCAGATGTGTTTAGGCTTGGCACCAGTTTCAAGTTCCAATACTGGTTAGAAAGTGCCTAGAATGCCAAAGGAAACAGCATTCTCCCGCTGAAGAGTATTTTAACACTCAACAAGTGGCTGCCTGGCCCGGAAAGCCTTAGAGGGGAAACCCTGTTTGGGATGAGTCCGGCCTCCGGGGCATCCGTCTTTCTGCTTTATATTTCCAAGGGATTTGTTCTCGAATTTTTAT